>NW_022204380.1:0-74214 GCF_007655135.1 Punica granatum | reverse complement strand
TATGGCTTCCCAAAAGACAATCTGAAGCTCTGCACGTGCTCTGTATGATTGTGGGGCGTGGTCGCATCTGATATTTGGAATTAACTTTTCTCCGAGAAACCGGCATTTTTGGACTTCCACTAAAAGTTGTCTGTATACAGAAAGTTGTTCTGTATAGAGCAGATGATTTGCAAAATGCCTTTGGGGACACTTTTCATCTGTTTGGCATTGGAGTGGATTTTGGAGTCCAATATGGCTATCTTCCGATGATCGAGCGAACTATCGGAAAATAAAACTGTCCGTGTGATATACTGAAAATGCCGGTTTTGGATATTGCTGAGCTCTCTAGTCACTCTGTTGCTCCTTGATGACCCCTGGAGTCCTTCTGTCATATGCATGTGTCATTTGCTTGATTTTGCTGACTTGAGAATGAATAGTGATTTCTCGCTCTGTGGAGCCTTCTTCTGTGATAACGCTCAAGTCGTAGCATTGTTTGCTATTGATGGACATTGTTTGACTTGTGGACCAAAATGGGGTGCTGACAGCTTGCCCCTCTTTGGCTGGATGCTCTGATAGAGGATTCGGCCAAAGATATAGAAGAACCCTGTTTTGGTCGTGATGTCCAATATGGCTTCTCCCTAGACTGTCTTCCTTTTTTTCTTTGGATATGTGGGAAATACCGTACCTAAATGCGAAGGAAAAAAAACGAAATAAGGCATAAGCGAGTCTTGCAATAAATAGGAAGGTGCATAAAGGAAATGCATGTCAAAATGTGAAATGGGCTTAATGAAAAATGCGAAGCTTAGAGAAAACTGTGAAATTTGACAGAAAGAGTTGAGTTTGATGAAAAGTACGGAGCTTAATGAAAGTTGTGTTAAGTGAGTGTGGAACCCTAAAAGCAATAAATGTGGGGTGCGTAACCCGAAAACGGTAAATGTTGGGTGTGTAACCGAAAGCAATAAATGTTGGGTGTGTAACCAAAAGCAGTAAATGTGTGGGTGTGAAACCCGAAAGCAATAAATGTGTTGGTGTGAAACCCGAAAGTAGTAAATGTTGGGTGTGTAACCCGAAAGCAGTAAATGTGTGAGTGTGTAACCCGTGTGGGTGTGAAACCCGAAAGCAGTAAATGTTGGGTGTGAAACCCGAAAGCAGTAAATGTTGGGTGTGTAACCCGTGTGGGTGTGAAACCCGAAAGCAGTAAATGTTGGGTGTGAAACCCGTGTGGGTGTGTAATCCGAAAGCAGTAAATGTTTGGTGTGTAACCCGTGTGGGTGTGAAACCCGAAAGCAGTAAATGTTGGGTGTGAAAACCCGTGTGGGTGTGAAACCCGAAAGCAGTAAATATTGGGTGTGAAACCCGAAAGCAATAAATGTTGGGTGTGTAACCCGTGTGGGTGTGAAACCCGAAAGCAGTAAATGTTGGGTGTGTAACCCGTGTGGGTGTGAAACCCGAAAGCAGTAAATGTTGGGTGTGAAACCCGTGTGGGTGTGAAACCCGAAAGCAGTAAATGTTGGGTGTGAAACCCGTGTGGGTGTGAAACCCGAAAGCAGTAAATGTTGGGTGTGTAACCGTGTGGGTGTGAAACCCGAAAGCAGTAAATGTGTGGGTGTGTAACCCGTGTGGGTGTGAAACCCGAAAGCAGTAAATGTTGGGTGTGAAACCCGTGTGGATGTGTAACCCGAAAGCAGTAAATGTTGGGTGTGTAACCCGTGTTGGTGTGTGAAACCCGAAAGCAGTAAATGTTGGGTGTGTAACCCGTGTGGGTGTGAAACTCGAAAGCAGTAAATGTTGGGTGTGAAACCCGTGTGGGTGTGAAACCCGTGTGGGTGTGAAACCCGAAAGCAGTAAATGTTCGGTGTGTAACCTGTGTGGGTGTGAAACCCGAAAGCAGTAAATGTGTGGGTGTATAACCCGAAAGCAGTAAATGTTGGGTGTGTAACCCGTGTGGGTGTGAAACCCGAAAGCAGTAAATGTTGGGTGTGTAACCCCTGTGGGTGTAAAACCCGAAAACAGTAAATGTTGGGTGTGAAACCCGTGTGGGTGTGTAACCCGAAAGCAGTAAATGTTAGGTGTGTAACCCGTGTGGGTGTGAAACCGAAAGTAGTAAATGTTGGGTGTGTAACCCGTGTGGGTGTGAATCCCGAAAGCAGTAAATGTTGGGTATGAAATCCGTGTGGGTGTGAAACCCGAAAGCAGTAAATGTTGGGTGTGTAACCCGTGTGGTGTGTGAAACTCGAAAGTAGTAAATGTGTGGGTGTGTAACCCGAAAGCAGTAAATGTTGGGTGTGTAACCCGAAAGCAGTAAATGTGTGGGTATGTAACCCGAAAGCAATAAATGTGTGGGGTGTTAACCCAAAAGCGGTAAATGTGGGTGTGTAACCCGAAAGTAGTAAAGCGGGTGTGAAACCCTGGCTGCAGTGATGTGGGATTTTGCTTTGCAGGATGCCGTGTGCTGAGAGACTCGAGCTCTGGGGTGGAGCGCCTACGTATCCCGAGTGTTCCGGAATCAGAGTCCGCCGTAGTTCTTGCGTGCTTGTGGTACCTGTAATCCTAGTATTATTAGTAAATCATGTGAGAAATACTAACATGAGATAGGCATAGGTAAACAGTAAAAAGAGCGTCATTGTGATGCACAGATCTTCAGTTTCGGGGTTGCTTGAGCAACCCATGAAGAATTTTGCTCCCGTTCTCGGAGGCCTAGATACGAGGCCTCCAGGGGCCCCCGTTAGCCATGCATGGGCATATCGAGACTTTCCCCGACGATGCCCTGGCAGTTCTATTGTTTGTTCGACGTGCCCGTCGGCTTGAACCCTTCTCAATAGGGTACCGTAGGGCGGCTGCATTTGCAACTTGCTTGTGGATTTCTGTTCAGATTCGGTTTGACTCGGTCTGACCATTTCCAAAGCATTATGACTAGACCCCGGAAAGGAATGTCTGGGATTTCGGCTTTGTGGTAGCCTATTGAAGGATAGCTGTGACCCATTTGAAGTTATGCAAAGACAAAGAGAAAAGAGAAAGCTTGGGAAGCACGTTGCCCCAGGCTAAAAGGATACACGGATTCCCGCTTGTAGCGAGATGTACCCTCATTTTCCTTCGTCCTTCTGTTGTGTAGGCTG
The DNA here is from genome assembly GCF_007655135.1 of Punica granatum. Lineage (NCBI taxonomy): Eukaryota > Viridiplantae > Streptophyta > Magnoliopsida > Myrtales > Lythraceae > Punica > Punica granatum. Next base: position 71,119 of record NW_022204380.1, on the reverse strand, counting down.
TACCGAACTGCTTGGACGGCGTTTTCAGTTACCTACTGTGCTTGATGAAGGTTTCCTCTTGGACAGTTGAATGGTATTGGAGAGCCGATCGGGGATCGTGTTTGAATAGATAACCTGGCCGCTTCCTTTGGGGATCCCTTGTACACATGATATGTGAGAGACTAGGGGGCAATTTTATCTATCTCTTGTTTTGCTCTCCTTTTGCTACGGTCACCCACCTCGGGGCCGCACCTCTCAACCTAAAGGGGAAGAACTCTCCTTTTGCCACGACCGCCCCAAAGGGTTTCCGGTCGTGCCTCTCTTTTACCCTAACTTTTGCCTAGGCCGCCCCGAAAAGGGATTTTCAACCTAGCAGGCTCGATTCTTTTATCTCTCGAGTTTACAAGGGCAAAGGGTTCGAAGGATTCAACCTCTGAGTGCATTGTTTTATGTCTCCGTCGAGGAGTTGTGTCTGCTGCTCCCCTTTTGTTGGGGTTTGTTGACTTCTCTGGATTGGCGGCGCCAGTGCTCTTGATGAATCTCGGCAGTGCCTTGTTTTGTTCATTGGCGGGTTTTTCCCGCGTCTTTTCTCTCTCCCTTCATTGGCGGGTTTTTTCCGCTTCTTTTCGCTCTTTTTTTTTTCTTGCAGTTGGGGTTTGTTTTGTACTCCGTGTCTTTGTTTGAAACTCCTCGACTTTGCATCGCTGAGGCCACTTTGGTGTGCTTCGCCTCGTGGAGACTTCTTGCGTGTTGCTAGCCCTATTTTGTGAGGACCGGCTTTTTGGAAGTTTGTCTCTTGTGCACTCGAAAGCTGAACTTCGTGTCATTTGCCCTTGCAAGCGTAACATGTGATTTTCCCCTGTTGTCTAGGAAAAGAAAATGTCAAATTACCCCATGTGGAATAGGAAACCGAGGTTTCCCTGGTGTGAATGTTGATCGGGCATGCCCTTGTCTTCATTTGAGGAAGTGGCCTGTTGCAGGCGCCTTGTGCGATGTCTCCGATCATCTCTTGCTGTTCTTTGCAGTACATGCCTCTTGGAGGGTGCACGCTGCTGAAGTCACTAGATGTTCGAGGAAGACTGTTGCATCGATGCTGAGTGATTCACTCAATTGTCCTTGTCTTTGGCTTTATAGGGGGTACCTCATCGTCGAACACCTTCCTTGTCAAAGTATAAGGAAAGGGTCCGAGACAAGTTCTCGGGGAAGCGTGAACTCGTGCATCGCTCTTCGCCTGTGGTCAATGTGCCCCTGTGAAGGATGACAAAGAAGACAATGCATTAGGCGATTATGCAGGGGGATATGTGGTAAGAAATATGGGGTGGACCCATGGGAAAATTCCTTTTGTCCCACACACGACCCATGGGGTGTCGTGTGTGGATGACATTTGTTTCCGGGAATCTAGTCATCACCACTCTGGAGTGGTTAGACCATGACTAAGGTCACATAAGCATGTTCTCCCTAATTGCGAGTAGGCATGCGCAGCCGTCCTAGGGAAGGCTCGAGGAGCCAGTTCCCATGAGGACAGGTGAGTCGAACAGGTCCAACAGAACTAATAGGGCGTCTTCGAGACTGTCCTAATGCTCCATTGAAGGATTTGTTCATGTCGGAAGCCCATTTGTGGGAATGCATTTGAATGAAAGCAACAGAGAGTTTAAAGGAAACTGCACGTGTTGCCCCAGTGTTTAGTCGGCGACCACAACGGAGGTGGATGAGATCCATTCTTTGATCGGAGGCATGACCGTGCTGGTCTGCGATCGAGAGTTGGGTCATGCTCAGTTTGTGGAGCTGTCACTTTCGGTCTTTGCAGTGGAAGGATTAGACTTGCTCCTCGAAGTATCGCTTGGATGAATTTGAATTCAAGTCGATTTTGGATTTCAGATGAGCCTGAAAGTAGTAAATGCGAGGTGTCAAAACCTAAAAGCAGTAAATGCCGGGCCGGAGCCCAAAAGCAGTAAATGCTGGGCCAGAGCCCGATGTAGGGCCGGAGCCCAATGCAGTAAATGCGGGCTTGATAGAAAAGTGCAAGAAATGTGAAAGCAAAGGTCAATGCTGAGGAATAGCGCAGAGCGTTGCAAAGCAGTGACGCTGATTTGCTTGCGGTCTTGCTCTGTGGAGTAAGGATGGGGACTTAGTGTTGAAATCCCAAGGAGCTGGATGAGAGACGTTCGTCGTCTCAATTGTGTTCGCTCAGTATTCAGGTTGTCTTCTTGTTGAGAATTTCCTGCAATGGGAAAAGAAAACAATGAAGGAGCATGAATTGTTCAGGATTTCAATGCAAGAGTGTAGGGAAGCGAACTGGCCTGGTAGGCGTCGTGCGAGCCCACCACGAGACATGCATTGATATGTTGAGCATGCGTGTATGAGTTGGTGTGAACATGCTTGGACATGTATAAGGCACACTTAATCGTTGGTAGATGCGTGGGGTCATGCGGAGAGATGTGCGTCCAATCATGCGATGACGCTCTCTGTTAGTAAGAAGTTGTTGTTGGTTAGTTTCGCCTTGGAAGGTGGGTCAGCCCTCGGTCCATAGCTCGCCTTGCCATGGAGGAAGAATGAAGGCCGCAGGTGGCCGGCCCGTAAAGGTTGGCACGACTAGCCTGTCGTGTGGGGTGGGTGGCCGGGAAGGACTCGGCTTCTGGTCACAGCACATCTCGCTATGGAGAAGTGAAGACCGCGGGTGGTCTACCCGCGAATGTTGGCACGACTCGCCTGTTGTGCGAGACATGGCATCTGTTGTGCAAACATTGTTAGCACCCCATTTTGGCCCACCGGCTTCCCACACGAGGATTTCCGACCGAGGCCCGGGACACTATTCATCACCCGGCAATCAGAGACAAGTAGGCGAGCATGGGGTCATGAGCAATAGGAGAAGAGCACGGTCTACTGAGAAAAGCGGAGGAAAGCCATCGGAAGAACGAACGAACAAGGAATCCTCGAAACGACGGAGCTAACACTGTGGCACTATTCATCATCGAGTCACCGAAGCACCGAAAGGTGCCCAATATGGGACTCCAAAAATCCCTCTCTGTCGTCCCTAGACCATACCCGCACGCACCGGACACTTCCTCGACGTGCCATTTCTTCCCACGACTTCGGAAAGTCGTGCCATCACGTTCAAAGGGTTCCTCGCAACCCTCACCCTCCCCCGTGAAGAGGTGGTCACGGTCCGAGGGCCGATCAACCGTGCACAACCGCCATTCACCCGTTTCTCTCAAACCGGGTTTTCCTCATTTTTACCGAACATTGTCTCACATTTTCGAGTTTGCTCAGGCCTTGTCACGCTCGGGTCTACCCGTGCCCGTCTAGACCCGCCTCTTAGGAGTCCAACGAGCCCGACCTTGCACCGTGCCGTGCCCGGAGCTCGCGTGCCAAGCCATTCTCCCGAGACTACCGCGGCTGTCCTCTTCTCGGGTCACTCCACCCGCGACCCCAAACCGAGTCTTGCGACTCTCGTGGCCGCTTCCCCGACTCTTTTCCTCGTGCATCGAGGCTAGGTAACGATTATTCACAACTTAGAGAAGTTAAGACCCTCGATCATTGATTGTATGAAATGTTTATATGACTTGAAAGATCCGAATGCATGAAAATATCGTTCTTTCCTCTTAGATCCGAACGTTTCCATGCACGCCATGCATTGTAGCACGACTACCTTTTATCATTAATGTCCATATACCACATAGTCATGCATGCATAACGTGAAGTGTCCCGGATCCGGGGGGATGAGACCGACATGGACCCAAGGGAGCCGTGAGACCTCTCGGCTGAGCCTCTTAGCGGGAGGGCCGTGAGCCCTCTTGGCTCTCTAGAGTCCATGGCCGCCTCATCTTTTCGGATTGGACCATTTCTTTGATCATGATGCCTTTAACCGTGACCAAGATGCGATGATGTGACGAGAAACACTCGGGATCTAGGGGGAAGAGGTTCCCACAGATCGGTGCACCAAGGGGAACTCACGGCCACGTTCCTTACGGGGAGGCCGAGAGGTCCCTTGGTCCTTCCGAGGCCACGGACTTCTCCTCCCGTGACGCCGAGGGATTCTCGGGATAAATTCCCGAATGTGGCCTTGAGTGAATCGATTTTGCATTACGAATTTCATGTGTGTATTTACCTCGCGTGTTTATTTGTGTATTCTACACCATGACGGCGTCATTCTATTAGGCGCTTGTATCGTTGATTTCTATGGCATATGAGACATGCAAGAAACGATTGAAATCGGCGCGAGAGACCGCCCAAGACCCGGGGTGGAGCCAAGGGAAGGTTCGGTCATTCTCTTTGGGATGTGATCGAGCGCCCCGTGGCTCTCTTCGAGTCTAGGTCGGCCTCCCCCTTCGCTTGGAAGTCGGCTCTTGGAGTTGTTTGCAATCGTATCTTCCATTTAATTGTCGATTGTGTATCAATTAGTCATTAAATGTGTTAATTTGGATAATCGCCCGTCAAATCCGTAATTGTGAGACAAATTGATAATCATCGAGTAATTTCACAAAATGGGGAAAATGGGACGTGCCACATGGTTAATTAAGTCACTGGGACTAAATAATTGGGCAAATCAATCCTCAATTAGTAAACACGTCGATGATTTATGGAACTACGAGAATGCCCTTTTCCATCAAAATTCACAATTTCAAAATACCGAGACACGTGACACGAATGGAATTAATGTCTAGTGAGTACTCACATGCCGTGACTCGGGTCCGGGCCCAATTTGAGGCGGCCCGAGTCGGGGCACAAGAGTCCTTCTTAGACTCCTTCGTGTGACGCAAATCTCCAATTTATACAGGAACATCACAATTTTATCATCCAAGGGCATAACCGTCATTCCTTGATTCACCGATACCCTAGGCGCTAGGGAGCCGGAAACACCTCGATCTATGGACGGAAAAGGGCCACCCGTCCGGGTGCGAGTCTCATCCGCACGACCCATTCCGCCCACTCTCGGTGTTTCCATCTTCCCATCGTAGATTCGGTGGGAAGCATTTTGTTTCAGTTGCAAAACACGAACAACCGGATTAATCGTACATTCGGCCTAATCGAACCCTAGATAATGGATAGGTGGGATAATAGATCCCAATCTAGAGTCAAAACACGAGTTTGGCTAATTCGGTGAAACCACAGTGACACTTAACTGAATGAAAGTCATAAAACAAACACACACCTGTAATTGGCTTAAAACCTTATCCTAGCCCGCCCTCTATGTTTGCCTAGGTTAGATGCATTGTTTGCCAATCAACCACGGATAATAACTGATTAAATCACGTATATTCGGCCTAATACACAATTCGTTTGTATTCACCGACACTTATTAGTAATTGTCAGTTGCTTTCTGTATTGTGTCAGTTATATCAGTTTTCTTCTGTTTTATTCTTGCTTTCGATGATTTATTGCGGTTCGGGCCCGAACCCATAGGTCACGTGTTACATGGGGTCCAACGCCCCAAATCACCGAACACGAGGTCCAACGCCTCTTAACTCACCGAGCGCGTGCAACCCGAGTGCGGAATGGGATCTAGCCTCGATTCACCGTCACACTCCGAATACGGCCTATGTGGAAGGTGGATTTGGATTGAGCGAGTTAAACGTGTCTAGATATCACCCGGGAGCTCGATCGATCCAACGGTTACAATGGAAACAAGTCGTTTTTCTGCAAACCGTCGGTTCGATCGGACCCGACCCCCAGTTCTTCGAGCCCGCGTTGCCTTAATTCGTTTACCGGTCATTCAAAACTCACGGTGAGCCGGAGGGGAATATGGGCCCAATGCAAACCGATCGGGATCCATTTATTTCATTCAGTTGTATTCTGTAATTATTCGAGTGCACATTGTGAGGATCTTATTTGTGTATTTATTCATATACTTGTAAGGATCCCGATCGGTGGGCAAGAGGTCCGAGTGTTGAGTCGGTTAAGTCGGTCTATCGTCACCAAGGGACGAGTAAGCTCGAATAATCATGGTCTCGGTTCGCGCAGGGGATCGACCATCACGGTCCGAAGAACTGTAACGCTAAGATAGCGAACCAATTCCTTGACTCTCAAGCCTACTCATCCAACGGATCCTCGGCCCAACTCGATCGATTCATCGATTTTACGGTGTCAAAACGGGCGAGTCAAGCGCAACTCTAATTCACGCGGTAAATAAACAAAATGGCAAGCCTAGCAAGCTAGAGTACCAAAAGGGCGTGCGGGATATAGGCCCGCACGTAATAGAACCCTCGAATTCGGAATTTCCGGTTTCGTACGACCATTGCCTTAGAATTTAGGTGTACCCCGTACCCCTAGACCCGGGTAACTTGCCAACCCTCGACCTTCGGGTCGTAAAATGGCAGGTGGCGACTCCTTCTCACGTGCGTCGGTCGCGCGTCCCCGGGAAGGTGGACACTCCCAAGCCGCGTTTGCTTAGGCGCGCGCATGCGTGCCCCGATGAGATCAAATTCGGGTGCGCACAGCTTGGCGACTCCACTGGGGATATCTAGAGGGTTCAGGCTCAATCCCGTTTGCTTGCTTGCTTGTTTATTCACTGCTTTCCTTCGTTTATCGCTTATCTACTTACGCACATTTATTTCACACATGCATTGCATATCATGCTTGCTTTAGATGCCTTGTCCGAAATCCCACGGGCGCCAAAATAGGAAGCTAGGTTAGTCAGAGGTTCCGAGTAAGGGAACGGATCGAGTCGGCTATGCCACCGAACCGGCCCCCAAAGATCCTCGCTCGATTTCAAGGAATTCACACCCTTGAGTCGGGAGCCCCCATCCACAGATAGCACGGTCCCTGTAGCACCGAACCATGCATCGTGCTATGCCTCCATGCAAGCCTTCAACCAGACTCCGACAACAGTCCATCGAGTCGGCCTGCGAGCCATTTGAGTCTTTTCCATTTCAAGAGCGATGTACATGTAATTTCTACTAAGCCGTCGGCATTTACTCTCTTCATACACATGCATCATGCAGTTTTCAAAAATTAGGATGTCATTCATATTGATGAGTCCTAAACGGACTTTCCTGTCGTCTTGGTAAGGGACGCCTTACTCGGCCTCCTGCCCGCGCCTCGACAAAGTCCGCCAACACACGAGGACCTCACCGACACGCCACAGGACGCGAATGGGGTATATTCCGGGATAACATGATCGACCTCATCAACACTAGGTTCGATCACCGAGAGGTCGCTGAGAGATGAAGAACTCACCGGCCAACCACCTTAGAGGGAGCTCTCCCAAACTCGTGCCAAGATGCAGAGATGCGGTCAGGAGCTCGCTTGAGCGAACGCCGCCCTGGAGAGGTCTAGGAAGAGGGCTCGAGGAGGCCCACACATGCACTCTAGGATAGATATCTCCGCAAGGCCCTCGCCTAGAACTAGTACTTTCCGAGGCCGCGCTCGCTCAAACCCCGAGTGTGGTGGCAAATCAGCTTAAGGCTCTATTTTACAAAATTTGCATTGTACTTTGAACCTTTCGAGTCAATGTGGACGACAACATTAGCTTTTGAAAACTCACGCATTGCACGCATCCTATTCATTTACTGTTTTACACGAGAATTAACACTACCACACGGTAGACAAAGTTGTGATCGCCTTTGCAGGTGTACCAATCGTGGTCCTCACCCTTCCTCCACGGCGAGACGATCAGTAGCTCAAGGGCCAACCATCCAAGCAACGCTAACTCCCCATTGATCCCGCGCAATCGATTATGTCATTGCATGGTTGAGCACACGTCTCTCCATGCTACAAGTGCTTCCATCAGCACAACTGAGTGTGCCCTTTCCGCGTCGTGCGAGCACACCCCTACCTTGCCCATGCACTCATCCTCGACACACCCTGTGCATGTCTTTCAGTGTGCTTGCATGACGCCTACCAGGCCAGTTCGCTACCCTACGTAGTTGCATTCAAATTACGAATAGTTCTTGTTCCTTCATTGCTTTTCCTCTTCCCATTGCAGGAAATAACTGACAAGAAGGCAACTTGAACCTTGATCGACCACAATTGAGACAACAAATGTCTCCCATCCATCCAGCTCCTTAGGATTTCAACACTAAGTCCCCATCCCTGCTTCACAAAGCAAGGCCGCAAGCAAATCAGCGTCACCGCATTGCAGCGCCTCACGCTATTCCTCAGCATTGACCTTTGCTTTCGCATTTCTTGCACTTTCCTATCAACCCCGCATTTACTGCATCGGGCTTCGGCCCCACATCGGGCTCCGGCCCTGCATTTACTGCTTTTGGGCTCCGGCCCCGCATTTACTACTTTCAGGTTTTGACACATCGCATTTACTGCTTTCAGGCTCAACTAAAATCCAAAATCGACTTGGATTCAAATTCATCCAAGCGATACTCCGAGGAGCAAGTCTAATCCTTCAACCGCAAAGATCACAAGCGACAGCTCCGATGAACAGAACATGGCCCTGCCCACCCGCCGCGAAAGTTACTAGCACGGTCACATCTCCGACCGGAGAATGATCCCTGCCCACCCTCCACTGTGGCCAACAACCAGCCACTGGGGCAACATGCACTCTTCCCTAAACTCTCTTTTACATTTATATGCATTCCCAAACAAGCTCCAGGCATGAACGAACCCTTCACGGGCGCACTATGACAGCCCCGAAGATGCCCTGTTGGTTCTGTCGGAATTGTTCGATTCGTCTGTCCTCATGGGATCCGGCTTCTCGAGCCTTCCCTAGGACGGCTGCGCATGCCAACCAGCAATAGGGGAAAGTACACCTATGTGGCCCCTAGCCACGGTCTGCCCACTCCAGGGTGGCGATGACTAAATCTCGGAATTGAATGTCCCCCACGTGCGGCACCCCATGGGTCGCGCGCTGGACGAAGGAATTTCCCATGGGTCCACCTTACATTTCTTACCACATATTCCACCGCATAATCGCCTAATGCATCATCTTCTTTGTCATCCTTCACAGGGACACACCGACTGCGGGCGAAGAGCGATGCGTGGGTTCACGCCTCCTCGAGAACTCCTATCGGGTCTTTCTTCCTATACTTCAGTAGGAGAGGGCCCGACAAGGAGGTACCCCCTATGAAGCCGACGACGGAAGCATCCGAATGAGCCGCATGCCTTCAGCGCAACCGTCTCAATCGACAAACAAACATGCCTATCGGCTTTGAGAGCACACCTCTCCGGCGTACAACTGATGCTGGAGCCACAAGCACGATCGGGGACGATGACTGTACAAGGCGCCCACCTCAGGTCACATTAATAATGAAGATCGGGGCATTCGCATTCATCATTCACATGGAGACCACCTCAGACATCATCCGGCTGTCCAAGCAACGTACACTGGGGCATCCCCGGTTGAAGCTCGAGACAACACGACCTCGGCAAGCGACGTACACTGGGGCATCCCTGGTTAAAGCTCGCCTGAAGTCGCCATAGTGGGTCACTCCAACAAATGACACTAGAATGCTCCTAGTCATCCGCATCAAGAATGGGCATCTTCCATAGCAAGTATCAAGACAACCTCGGTCACACACTCCTTGGGGCAATTTTGTTTTCGTTTTAGACAATAGGGGAAAGGACTTGTAAAGTTTGCAAGGACAAACGACGCGAAGTTCGGCTTTTGAGTGCACAAGCATCAGACTTCTGAGAAAACCAGCCCTCACAAAATTGGGCTAGGACAACAAAGTACATCAAGTCTCCATGGGGCGAAGCAAACAAAAGCAGCATCGATGATGCAAAGTCGAGGAGTTTCAAACAAATACAAGGGGCACAATACAAACCCCAGCTGCAAGAAAAAAAACAGAGCGAAAAGAAGTGGGATAAACCCGCCAATGAAGAGAGAGAGAAAAGAAGCGGGAAAAACCCGCCAACAAAAAATGGGGCGATGCCGAGGTTCACCAAAAGCACCGGCACCCCCAATCCAAAAGAAATGAACAAATCCCAACAAAAAGGGAAGCAGCAGTCGCAACTCCTCGACGGAGATAGAACGTAATGCACTCGAACGTCGAATCATTCGAGCACTTCGCCTTTGCAAACTCGAGAGACAAAAGAATCGAGCCTGCTAGGTCGAAAACCCCTCGAGGAGATCTAGGCAAAAGTTAGGGCAAAAGAGAGGCACGACTGAAAATCCCGAGGCGGGCGGTCGTGGTAAAAGGAGAGTTCATCCCCTTTAGGTTAAGAGGTACGGCCCCGAGGCGGGTGACCGTAGCAAAAGGAGAGTAAAATGAGAGATAAGCAAAATAGTCACCCTAGGCTCTCGCACACTGCGCAGACCAGGGATCCCCAAGGGAAATGGCCAGGTTGTCTACTCCGACACGATCCCCGATCGGCTCTCCTACCGAGCTCAACTGTCCAAGGCGGATTCTTCTTCAAGCACAGCGGGCGACCAAGCACGCAATCCAAACAGTTCAAGACAGCCAACACCAACCGAAGGACGGAAGAGAATGGGGGTACATCTCACGGCAGGCGTGAACTCGTGTATCCCTTCAGTCCTGGGGCAACGTGCTCCCCAAGCTTTCTCTTTTCTCTTTGTCATTGCACAACTCCAAAATGGGTCACAGCCACCCTTCAATCGGCTACCACAAAGCCAAAATCCTAGACATTTCTTTCCGGGAGTCTAGTTATAACACTCTGGGAATGACTAGACCAAGGTCTGACCAAATTTGAACAAAAATTCCCCATGCGGGTTACAAATGCAGCCGCCCTATGGCACCTTGATGAGAAGGGTCCTAAGCTCACAGGCGCGTCGAACAACCGATAGAGCCACTTGGGCACCTTTGAGAACATCTCGATATGCCCATGCAAGGCCAACAGAAGCCCTGGAGGCCTCGCATCGGGGCCTCTGAAAGCGGGACCCCCATTCACATCACCGAATCAAAACTCTCCACGGGTCGCCTAGGCGACTCGAAACGGAAGAGCATGCGTCACAAACACTTCCTTTTACCTGTGCTTACAAATCACTAGTAATCCCATGACTTGATAATGATGTTAGGATCACAGATGCCAAGCAGCTAGAACCATGGCAGGCGTTGATTCCCGGTCTCACGGGGTACGTAGGCGTTCACTTTCATGCAGGGCCAAGTCCCGTCATCACTCTTATGTAGGGCCAAGTCCCACCATCTTCACTCTCATGCAGGGCCAAGTCCCATCATCATTTTTCTGCAGGGCCGAGCCCCATCTTTACTTTTATGCAGGGCCGAGTCCCGTCTTCACTTTCATGCAGGGCCAAGTCCCGTCATCATTTTTCTGCAGGGCCGAGCCCCATCTTTACTTTTATGCAGGGCCGAGTCCCGTCTTCACTTTCATGCAGGGCCAAGTCCCGTCATCACTTTTCTGCAGGGCCGAGTCCCGTCTTCACTTTTATGCAGGGCCAAGTCCCGTCATCACTTTTCTGCAGGGCCGAGTCCCGTCTTCACTTTTATGCATGGCCAAGTCCCATCTTTACTTTTATGCAGGGCCGAGCCCCATCTTTACTTTTATGCAGGGCCGAGTCCCGTCTTCACTTTCATGCAGGGCCAAGTCCCGTCATCATTTTTCTGCAGGGCCGAGCCCCATCTTTACTTTTATGCAGGGCCGAGTCCCGTCTTCACTTTCATGCAGGGCCAAGTCCCGTCATCACTTTTCTGCAGGGCCGAGTCCCGTCTTCACTTTTATGCAGGGCCAGGTCCCATCTTTACTTTTCTGCAGGGCCGAGCCCCATCTTCACTTTTATGCAGGGCCGAGTCCCGTCTTCACTTTTATGCAGGGCCAAGTCCCGTCTTCACTTTTCTGCAGGGCCGAGTCCCGTCTTCACTTTTATGCAGGGCCAAGTCCCATCATTACTCTTCTGCAGGGCCGAGCCCCATCTTTACTTTTATGTAGGGCCGAGTCCCATCTTTGCTTTTATGCAGGGCCAAGTCCCACCACCACTCTTATGTAGGGCCAAGTCCCACCATCTTCACTTTCATGCAGGGCCAAGTCCCATCATCATTTTTCTGCAGGGCCGAGTCCCGTCATCACTATTCTGCAGGGCCGAGTCTCGTCTTTACCTTTCTATAGGGCCGAGTCCCATCTTTGCTTTTATGCAGGGCCAAGTCCCATCATTACTTTTATGCAGGGCCAAGTCCCATCATTACTTTTCTGCAGGGCCGAGTCCCGTCTTCACCCTTTGCAGGGCCGAGTCCTGTCTTTACTTTGCTGCATGGGCCCATAAGCCCGTGTTCTTACCTCCCTGCACCACACGGACCCATAAACCCTTGTCTCTACTTTTCGTAAACTTACAATTTACTGCTTTTCGGACTTCGTGTCCACGGACTTCGCGTCCATTTTACTGCTTTCCGCGGGCTTCGGCCCTTCACCTACTACTTCACATCCTCCAAATCCCACTCATGCTACTATCTCATGACAGGAGGGGCAAGCTACCACGGAGAACAACGACAGAAGCAGTCGCCGGGACCAAAAAGGGTGCCTCTCATGATCTTGGGCTACATCCTCTAACCGAGCATGCAACCAAAGAGGGGCAAGCTGTCAGCAACCCATTTTGGCCCACCGGCTTCCCACACGAGGATTTCCGACCGAGGCCCGGGACACTATTTATCACCCGGCAATCAGAGACAAGTAGGCGAGCATGGGGTCATGAGCAATAGGAGAAGAGCACGGTCTACTGAGAAAAGCGGAGGAAAGCCATCGGAAGAACGAACGAACAAGGAATCCCCGAAACGACGGAGCTGACACTGTGGCACTATTCATCATCGAGTCACCGAAGCACCGAAAGGTGCCCAATATGGGACTCCAAAAATCCCTCTCAGTGCCAAAGTGACCAATGACACGTCCGGGCGCATTTTCGGGGCATCCTGCTTAAGCCGGGACACCCCGATCCCCACGGACGCCTTTTCTGACAGAGCTCCCGGGGTTCGCCCCACTGACAAGCAAACGGCCCCTCAAAACGGGCTTACAGGCATCCAGGGACCACCAGGGCCGGGGAACAAGCTTCAGACAACCTTCCGGAACTTGACTCGGTCTCCCGAGCTACGTTTCAGTGGGCACGAACGTCTCCCGGCGAACCTTCGGGGCATTTCCACGGAAAACAGAGATTGCAACGATTACCGGGCACCTCACAATGATCCCCGAGCACCTCAAGACATTCAGGGCATACTGAGAAAACCCCGGTCAAAGTCCCTAGGTCTTCCCGGGCCAACGGTCCCCGACCGAGGACGACGAGCCAACAATCACTCACGGGGCAAAAGGATCGCCAAAGCAAATGCAAGGATGCACAAAGGTCAATCGGGGGTCGAGGGGCACTAAACTCCACTCCGAATGTCCAAACGAGGCAAAACCGACTCTCGAGGCGTCGAGTCGCCTGAACGTTCGTCCACACGACGCATGGCGATATTGGGCTCGTTCAAATTCTCGTAGTTCAAGCATTCCAAATCTTCAAATTAATTGGACATCGGAGGTCGGATGCAAGCTCAATTGGGTTTCAAGCATTTTCCGGCTTTTCTCTCAATCGAACGGGACCCACAGCTCAGCCAAGCCAAGCCACCAAGCCGCGGCTCAACCCCAAGCCACGGCTCAAACCCTCAAGCCGCGGCTCAGCCGCAATAAGCCACGGCTTGCCCCTATGGCCGGCGGCTCAAGCTCCCCCCCACCACAAAATTCAAATCTTCTTACACCTCTTACACATCCATCCCTTCCTCTTACACATCCATCACACCTATCACCCTCCTTTGCCTTCCCCTACACTCAACATGACATTTTCCCCTCATCAATGCCCCTCTAATTTCGGCAGCCCACTAATTCCCCCCCTAACTGCACTTAGCTTCTCTTAATCGGGCCATTAGCCTAGCCTATAAAGCCCCTTTCACCATTAGGCCTAATTACTTCTTCATTTCTCACTCTCTCTCAAGCCAATTTCTCTCTAGAACCCTCTCAAGCTCCAGCCCTCTCCCCCACCTTCGTTCAGCCCGTGCCAAGGCCGAAACCGGCCAAAACCGCCGGAAAACCACCCGGTATTCCGATAACCACCCGACCCGACTTAAGCCAAATATCACCAAACTTCCTAGCCCGCATATTTCCCACCCCCTAAGTCCATTTCCGGGCTTGGATTTTCGATTTGAGGTCCCTAACACCCCGTTCTAGCCGAAAACATAATCGGGTCCCTAAAGCATACCCGCACGCACCGAACACTTCCTCGACGTGCCATTTCTTCCCACGACTTCGGAGAGTCGTGCCATCACGTTCAAAGGGTTCCTCGCAACCCTCACCCTCCCCCGTGAAGAGGTGGTCACGGTCCGAGGGCCGATCAACCGTGCACAACCGCCATTCACCCGTTTCTCTCAAACCGGGTTTCCTCATTTTTACCGAACATTGTCTCACATTTTCGAGTTTGCTCAGGCCTTGTCACGCTCGGGTCTACCCGTGCCCGACTAGACCCGCCTCTTAGGAGTCCAACGAGCCCGACCTTGCACCGTGCCGTGCCCGGAGCTCGCGTGCCAAGCCATTCTCCCGAGACTACCGCGCGGCTGTCCTCTTCTCGGGTCACTCCACCCGCGACCCCAAACCGAGTCTTGCGACTCTCGTGGCCGCTTCCCCGACTCTTTTCCTCGTGCATCGAGGCTAGGTAACGATTATTCACAACTTAGAGAAGTTAAGACCCTCGATCATTGATTGTATGAAATGTTTATATGACTTGAAAGATCCAAATGCATGAAAATATCGTTCTTTCCTCTTAGATCCGAACGTTTCCATGCACGCCATGCATCGTAGCACGACTACCTTTTATCATTAATGTCCATATACCACATAGTCATGCATGCATAACGTGAAGTGTCCCGAATCCGGGGGGATGAGACCGACATGGACCCAAGGGAGCCGTGAGACCTCTCGGCTGAGCCTCTTAGCGGGAGGGCCGTGAGCCCTCTTGGCTCTCTAGAGTCCATGGCCGCCTCATCTTTTCGGATTGGACCATTTCTTTGATCATGATGCCTTTAACCGTGACCAAGATGCGATGATGTGACGAGAAACACTCGGGATCTAGGGGGAAGAGGTTCCCACAGATCGGTGGCACCAAGGGGAACTCACGGCCACGTTCCTTACGGGGAGGCCGAGAGGTCCCTTGGTCCTTCCGAGGCCACGGACTTCTCCTCCGTGACGCCGAGGGATTCTCGGGATAAATTCCCGAATGTGGCCTTGAGTGAATCGATTTTGCATTACGAATTTCATGTGTGTATTTACCTCGCGTGTTTATTTGTGTA
This sequence comes from Punica granatum, assembly GCF_007655135.1. NCBI lineage: Eukaryota > Viridiplantae > Streptophyta > Magnoliopsida > Myrtales > Lythraceae > Punica > Punica granatum. The sequence continues at coordinate 55,973 of NW_022204380.1, read as the reverse complement.
TTCTACACCATGACGGCGTCATTCTATTAGGCGCTTGTATCGTTGATTTCTATGGCATATGAGACATGCAAGAAACGATTGAAATCGGTGCGAGAGACCGCCCAAGACCCGGGGTTGAGCCAAGGGAAGGTTCGGTCATTCTCTTCGGGATGTGATCGAGCGCCCCGTGGCTCTCTTCGAGTCTAGGTCGGCCTCCCCCTTCGCTTGGAAGTCGGCTCTTGGAGTTGTTTGCAATCGTATCTTCCATTTAATTGTCGATTGTGTATCAATTAGTCATTAAATGTGTTAATTTGGATAATCGCCCGTCAAATCCGTAATTGTGAGACAAATTGATAATCATCGAGTAATTTCACAAAATGGGGAAAATGGGACGTGCCACATGGTTAATTAAGTCACTGGGACTAAATAATTGGGCAAATCAATCCTCAATTAGTAAACGCGTCGATGATTTATGGAACTACGAGAATGCCCTTTTCCATCAAAATTCACAATTTCAAAATACCGAGACACGTGACACGAATGGAATTAATGTCTAGTGAGTACTCACATGCCGTGACTCGGGTCCGGGCCCAATTTGAGGCGGCCCGAGTCGGGGCACGAGAGTCCTTCTTAGACTCTTCGTGTGACGCAAATCTCCGATTTATACACGAACATCACAATTTTATCGTCCAAGGGCATAACCGTCATTCCTTGATTCACCGATACCCTAGGCGCTAGGGAGCCGGAAACACCTCAATCTATGGACGGAAAAGGGCCACCCGTCCGGGTGCGAGTCTCATCCGCACGACCCATTCCGCCCACTCTCGGTGTTTCCATCTTCCTATCGTAGATTCGGTGGGAAGCATTTTGTTTCATTTGCAAAACACGAACAACCGGATTAATCGTACATTCGGCCTAATCGAACCCTAGATAATGGATAGGTGGGATAATAGATCCCAATCTAGAGTCAAAACACGAGTTTGGCTAATTCGGTGAAACCACAGTGACACTTAACTGAATGAAAGTCATAAAACAAACACACACCTGTAATTGGCTTAGAACCTTATCCTAGCCCGCCCTCTATGTTTGCCTAGGTTAGATGCATTGTTTGCCAATCAACCACGGATAATAACTGATTAAATCACGTATATTCGGCCTAATACACAATTCGTTTGTATTCACCGACACTTATTAGTAATTGTCAGTTGCTTTCTGTATTGTGTCAGTTATATCAGTTTTCTTCTGTTTTATTCTTGCTTTCGATGATTTATTGCGGTTCGGGCCCGAACCCATAGGTCACGTGTTACATGGGGTCCAACGCCCCAAATCACCGAACACGAGGTCCAACGCCTCTTAACTCACCGAGCGCGTGCAACCCGAGTGCGGAATGGGATCTAGCCTCGATTCACCGTCACACTCCGAATACGGCCTATGTGGAAGGTGGATTTGGATTGAGCGCGTTAAACGTGTCTAGATATCACCCGGGAGCTCGATCGATCCAACGGTTACAATGGAGTGACGGACACGCGTGAGAGAAGGAGTCGCCACTTATCATTTTACGACCCGAAGGTCGAGGGCGGATAAGTTACCCAGGGTCTAGGGGTATGGAACACCTAGTTTGTTGTTAAGGCATTGGTCTGTGCGGAACCAGAAAGTCCGTGTTCGGGGGTTCACGTTACGTGCGGGCCTATATCTCGCACGTCCTTTCGGTACTCTGGTTTGCTAGGCTTGCACTTTTGTTTTATTTACCGCATGAATTAGGGTGCACTCGACTCACACGTTTTGACACCGTAACTTCGATGAATTAAACGATGTCGGTGGAGAAGCCGAGAGAGAAGTAAACTCGTGTGTCGGGGAATAGGCTCACAATCTTGCGTTACAGATCATCGAACCATGGAGGTTGAATCCCTGCGTGAACCAGAACCGCGAGTTCTTGGATTTACTTGTATCTGGGCAAGCATTAGACCGATTCGATTAATTCGACTCTCGGACCGTTCGCTCACCGACTGGAATTCTTACAGAATGAATGTACAAAATAAAAATCCTTACAATGCGCTCGAAAATAATAAATACAAATTACAAATGGCCGAATTCCAGTCGACTCGCGTTCGGTTATTATTCCACTCTAACTCACCGTGAGTTTAGGGAAAAGACCGAAGAACTGAAATTCAATGGACGCTCTCACTGAATAGGGCATTGGACCCTGTGAGTGTTGATTAGGGCGTTGGACCCTGTGATCGATGATTAGGGTGTTGAACCCTAATATTATTCGGCCTAGGGATCAGGCTCGACCGGCATGGCAAACAGGTACGGAAAGATAACACGCAACATGTTAATAACAGACAAGGTGTTTGTTATTGTCGAGTGTGCGTGTTTTAACAAGTTTATTGATCTGGGGTATTTTGGCATGCAAATCCTACCCTAGACAAACAAGCACGTGCCAATGTTTTAGCATTCGGCTTTGGTTTGAGAACCTGACATGTCGGGTGTCCGTAGTCAAGTTTCGAGTGTGTGGATTGTTTTTACAGTGATTCGGTGTTGTGACACTGAATTACCACTGAATTAGCCCAACTTGTGTTTTGACTCTAGATTTGGAACCTAGAGTTCCACCTAACCATTTTCTAGCATTTGGTTAAGTCGAGTGAAATGATTAGTCAGTTAATTGTGATTTTGATACAGAGTACCCAACTAACACTTTAAACTGAGCTAGGATGTCGGCACATCACAAAATGATGTTCTTGCCCTTGAGTTGAAAATTTGTTTCCAGAAAAGGAGAACAACACAATACGGATTTGAAAGTATGAGGGTTTTGAAAAGGGCATTAACACCGTTTTGTAATTCGTCGACAGGAGTTACAGATTAATGTCCAATTCATGCAAAGTTATTTAAATTGAATGAATTAACCGTGTGAACGTCCCGATTAACCCGTTTGTGGAATTAATGCTTAAGGTTATCATCGAATGCATTAATTGTGAAAACGATTCGTGATTCGATGACCAAGACGGTTCCGTAAGGATCGAGAATATTTGGTCCAATGACCGAAACTACCCTCGTAACCGAATGGACCCGAATGAGTCATTGATACCCGAATCCATGCATGCTTTGTTTTGAAAAGACATTTTCATGCGATATTGCGACAATAATGTAAATTGCAAATTACACGAAAGCCGATAACGGACTCAAAACGGGAAGAGGAATCCTCATGCCACCCGTACGAGTCTAAGAGGCTCTCGGTTACTTCTCTTTGGAGATAGCCGAGAGGTCTCATGGCCCGAATGGGATTCCACGAGGTTTCCCCGTCTCGTTTCGAATCATTTCTCGCATGCTTAAACGACCAACATGATAAATGACATGATTAAACGAAAGTCGGTATTGCCATGACTTGACTAACGCATTCGAACATGCAAACATGCACAAACAAGTTATTTAAGGAATCGATAAAACAATACCGACTTCATGCACGTAAGAAAACACGAGAAAACTCGGGAATCAAGCTTGGATCGGGCTAAGAAGGCCGATCTTAACCCGAGGAAAGCAAGCCAAGCCTCGGTCACCTCTTCTTGAGGCAAACCCAAGAGCTCTTTTGCTTATTTCGGGTCGGGAAGGTCTTCCGAGGGTCGATCCAAATGTTTCCCGACATGCTAACATGTTATATGATGATGAACATGCATAATATAACAAGAAAGTGTATAAAAATTAAGTCTTGCAAGTTAAACATGCATAAAACGCCATATTACTCCATTAGCCATGCAAATAATGTAAAGAGCCCTAACTCCTCTAAGTCAAGAGTGATTTACCTAGCCTCGGGGTACGAGGAAAGAGTCGGGGATGTGTTCGAGAGTCGGGTGACTCGGTTGAACGCTTGGAAGAGTGCTCGGGTGCAAGGGCATGCACGTTCGGGCAGCTAGGTGCACGGGGCGTGCGGCTGGAGAGCACGGGAGGCGCGCGGGCGCGCGAGGCGCGCAGCAGGCGTGCGCGGGCGCGCGGCTGGATGGGCGAGCGCGCGGCTGGACGCGCGAGCTTGCGGCTACGAGTGCACTGTTCACCCGAGAGCACGATCTTCGCCCGAAATGAGGAAATCAACCTGAAATGATGAGCAAATGACTTCAAACCAAAAATCTAAGTTCATGAATGAACTCCTTGGGTCCAAAACATGTGGTCCATGGAGTTTGAGAAGTTTTGAACTTAAGTCGGGATGATGAACATCGGCTTCCGACTTAAGAAACTCAAAGCTTTCTTCGGGTTTGCTTCGGTTTTTCTCTCTTGGTTTTGAAGTGTTGAAGCTTGCTGGTTCTTGAGTGTTCTTGGCTATGGAGTTTGAGAGGATTTCTTGAAGGAGAAAGGTTGGAGAGAGTGTGTAAGAGGAGAAGTGATTATCTTAATCACTTTTGGGCCATTTATAGGCAAAGCTAATGGGTAATTAAGCAAAAGTAAGCACACTTAAGCCTCCCATTAGCAAATTTCGGTTTGCCTAATGAGGATGAGGATGAATGTGGACCAAGTGTTCTTGATGAAGATGATCCAAGAGCATTTATGAGCATTGATGAGCATTGAGTGTTGTCTTCAACCTCTCAAGATATTTTGGCTAAAAGAGGGCAAGTTGGCTTCTTGCATTGAAGAGGAAGAAGAAGCTTCTAGAGCAGAGGGTGACTCATCTTGGGTAGCGTGGGTCCCACGAGAAGAGGGTGAAACCGGGAAAAAGCTCGGGTCTCGATTGATCGCGCATTCGAGGCTCGTGGTTCGAACCGAATGTTGAATATCGATATACGCGAGGAAACGGGTTTAAAGAGTCCGAGATTGGCATTTTCCGTGAGAAATTGCCAAATGTCTGTATGAGGCTCGGAAGCCGATTTTGCTCCTTTTATTCATCCAGAGCAAGGTTGCCCACTTCTGACAGCATATCTTGTATCTGCATCCCACGTCGGTCATTTTGACATAAATTGTCAAATTACGTGGGCACTTGACCCTTAAGCCGGTAATGCAAAATATGGAGCCAGAGATGTCCTAGGAGGCCGAAACTGGATTTCTCAAATTGCTTTCTGAGTTTCTTGGGCGATCCGGAGATCACTGTGATCTCTGTTTGCCGAGATTAGGCCTTTAAGGATATGAAAAGTGCATCTGAGACCCTTAAAGCACTGCTCGGGGGGTCTAGACGAGTTATGTGATTCATTCCGACGACTCCACATCGAGCCTTGAGAAGGCTAGCATTGTGTAACGTAAGCATTCGGCATCAAGTTTCCCCAAAGAGGACCTCCGGATATGGATTTTCACTGAAAATGGCCTTTTGTGCTCCTCGGAGGTTACTCGGGAAACCATGAAGGGTTTTGCTGTCTGTTTTGCCCAATTGCGAATGTCCGCTGGAGTTTTCAGGGCAATGTAGTGTGAACTTTGTTTGCCGTAATTCCATCAGACCAGTCTTCGGTTACGCTCTTCCGAAGAAGGGTATGCCCGTTTTGTCGCTCGGAAGTCATTTAGGGTGTTTGTATGGCTTCCAAAAGACAATATGAAGCTTTGCACGTGCTCTGTATGATTGTGGGGCGTGGCCGCATCTGATATTTGGAATTAACTTTTCTCCGAGAAACCGGCATTTTTGGACTTCCACTGAAAAGTTGTCTGTATACAGAAAGTTGTTCTGTATAGAGCAGATGATTTGCAAAATGCCTTTAGGGACACTTTTCATCTGTTTGGCATTGGAGTGGATTTTTGGAGTCCAATATTGGCTATCTTCCGATGATTGAGCGAACTATCGGAAAATAGAACTGTCCGTGTGATATACTGAAAATGCCGGTTTTGGATATTGCTGAGCTCTCTAGTCACTCTGTTGCTCCTTGATGACCCCTGGAGTCCTTCTGTCATATGCATGTGTCATTTGCTTGATTTTGCTGACTTGAGAATGAATAGTGATTTCTCGCTCTGTGGAGCCTTCTTCTGTGATAACGCTCAAGTCGTAGTATTGTTTGCTATTGATGGACATTGTTTGACTTGTGGACCAAAATGGGGTGTTGACAGCGGCTCATCCCTCCAACCGGCGGCTCAAGACTCCCCCCACCACAAAATTCAAATTTCTTACACATCCATCACTTCCTATCATCCATCCATAATCCCATCACCTTTCCTTTGCTTTCCCCACACTCAACATGACCCAAACCCCATCCTAATCCCTTCTTGAAAATTCGGTAGCCCCCTATTAGCCTCAAAACCGCACTTAGCTTCCCTTAATCGAGCCATTAAGCTTGCCTATAAGTTCCCATCCATCATTAACCCTAATCACTTCTTCATTCTCATTCTCTCTCAAGCCAATCTCTCTCCAGAAACCTCCCAAACTCCAGCCCACTCCCTCACCTTTGTCCAGCCCGTGCCAAGGCCAAAACTGGCCAAAATCACCGGAAAACCACCCGGTATTCCGGTGACCACCCGACCCGACTTAAACCAAAAATCACCAAACTCCCTAGCCTACATATATCCCACCCCCTAAGTCCATTTCCGGGTTTAGATTTTCCATTTGAAGCCTCTAACGTCAGGTTCCAGCCGGAAGGAGAATCGGGTCCCGTGGGTCACCCGAGTGCACGTCGGACCTCTACGGGTGCCATTTCGCTCCACGACCTTGGCGAGTCGTGCCATCACGTTCAAAGGGTTCCTCACAACCCTCAGCCTCCCCCGTGAAGAGGTGGTCACAGTTTGAGGGCCGATCCACCGTGCACAACCTCCGTTCCATTCCTTTCCTTTTATCGGGTTCCGTTGGTTTTCCCTGAGTTTCCTTTCACTGTTTCGGGTGTGTTCAGGCCTCGGCACGCTCGGAGTTGTTCGTGAACGTCTAGGTCTCCCCTTTAGGAGTCCAAGGAGCCCGATCTCGCACCGTGCCGTGGTCGGAGCTAGCGTGCCGACCCCGTTCTTCCCGAGTTGCCGCGGCTGCCACCTCTCGGATCCTTCAACCCGTAACGCCCAAACCGAGTCTTGCGACTCCCACGGCCGCTTCCCCGACTCTTTTCCTCTTGCAACGAGGCTAGGTAACATCCCTCTACAACTTAGAGAAGCTAGGATCCTTAATCTTTGCTTGTATGAAGTGTTTATACGGTTTAAAGAACCCGGATGCATGAAAGCTACCCTTTTTCTTTCGGATTTGTGCTTCCCATGCATTTTCATGCAACGTACGTGTGTTACATTCATTTGTATGACCATGCCGTGTCCGTATGATGCATGAGCTTGTGTGCCACGATGGGAAATGGCTCGGATCCGGACGGGAGAGGCCCCCTTGGCCATGGTTGAGCCACGGGACTCACGGCCTAGTCTCTAGGGAGAGACCCGTGAGCTCCCTTGACTTACCCGGGGCTAGGGCGGTCTCTCTTTTCCCGAAATGAGTTGATTCCTACGTTTCTTTACCGTTAATCGCACGTAACACGATAGCATGACGGGAAAAGATCCGAATCGGGGCCGGAGAAACCCTCCCGACTCGTGCGAGTCATGAAAGCTCACGGCCATCCTTGATGGAATGTGGCCGAGAGCTTCTTTGGACCACACGAGTCCGGGGGGCTTTCTTCCACCTCGAGATGGGCCGATTCCTGTGTTTTATCTATTTCGTTATTATTTGAGTCGATGTCGTATTGTTGTTTCCGTTTAAACGCCTCGTTCGTGTGTGTTCGTACGATTTTATATGATTATGACCATGGCTAAAACGTGATTAAACGAAGGGAATGATTCGGAATCTAGGAAGGAGAGCTCTAGAAAGGTTCGGCCATGCCAAGGAACCCACGGCCATCCCCTTGCAATAGGGGCCGTGAGGCTCCTTGGTATGCCCGAAGCCTTTGGGCTCTCCTTTCCTTGAGGCCACGTGATTCCCGCACATTACTCCTAAGTCTATCGTGAAATTAGCTAAGTTTGTTTGTTGATTTCGTGAATACGATGTTTTTGAATGTCTCACGTGTTTATTCGTGTAAATCGGTGTTGTGTTGATGTCGACCTAATGAAACATATGTTATTCTCATGCGTATGTTGTTTGTTGCATGCAAGGGGGGATTAGGAACGACGTGAAAGACCCGCCGAAACTCGAATCGGGTCAAGGAGTATTCGGCCATTCATCCTTGAGAGGTGGCCGAATCATCTGTGACCTCCTTGGAGTCTCGGTTGGTCCCTCCATTGTTCCGAAATCGATCCTTGGAATTGTTCGTAATTACGCCTCCTTTTAATCGTTGTCTACGTGTTCATTACTCATTAGACATGTTATATCCGGATGTCAACCGTCAAAACCGTAACCGCGACATGAAATAATAAATATCGAAGAATCCCACGAACGGGACAAACGGGACGTATCATTCGGCTAATTAAACCACTTGGACTAAATAATCGGATGAATTGATTATTAATTCGTAAATGCATCGATGATTCACGGAACGGCGTGAATGCCCTTTTCCTTAAAAGATCACAATTCCAAAATACCGAGACACGTAACACGAATAGAATTGACGTCTAACGAGTACTCGCGCGCTATGACTCGGGTCCGGGCCCGATTTGAGGCGGCTCGAGTCAAGACGCGCGAGTCTTCCTTAAACTACTTCGTGTCATGCGATCTCCAATTTACATACGAACATTGCAATTTTACTATCCAAGGGCATAACCGTCGTTCCTTGATTCACCGGTACCCTAGGCATTAGGGAGTTGGCAACACCGCGATCTATGGGCGGGAAAGGGCAACCCGTTCGGGTGCGGGTTTCATTCGCACGGCCCATTTCGCTCACTTTCGGTGTTTCTATCTTTCTATCGTAGATTCGGTGGTGAACCTTTTATTTCAGTTACGAAATACGAAGAACCGGATTAATCATGCATTTGACTTAAACAAACATTAGATAATGGATAGGTGGAATGCTAGATTCCAATTTAGAGTCAAGCTACGAGTTCGGCTAATTCGGTGAAACCGTAGTGTCACCTCACTGAATAAGAATTCTAAAACAAATTCACACATGTAATTGGCATAGAACCATATTCTAGCCCACTATCCATGTTTGCCTAGGTTAGACATATTGTTTGTTAATCAACCCCGGTTAATAACTGATTAAATCACGTACACTCGACTTAATATACCACTTGTCTGTATACACCGATACTTGTCAGTTATTATCTGTTTTTCGTCAGTTTCATCGTTTTTCTTCTGTGTTTCCGTTTGTTTTTGCAGATTTGTTGCGGTTTGGGTCCGAACCCATAGGTTACGTGTTGCACGGGGTCCAACGCCCCAAATCACCGAACACGAGGTCCAACGCCTCCTAACTCACTGAGCGCGCGCAACCTGTGTGCGGAATGGGATCTAGCCTCAAGTCACTATCACACTCCAAATATGGCCTATGTGGAAGGCACTTTGGATTGGATGTGTGAAACGTGTTTAGATATCACCCGGGAGCTCGATCGGTCCAACGGTTACAGTGGGAACTAATCGGTTCTCCTACAAACCGTCGGTTCGATTGGACCCGACCCCCGGCTCCTTGAGCCAGCGTTGCCTTAATTTATTTATCGGTCATTCAAAACACACGGTGAGCCGGAGCGGAGTATTGGCCCAATGCAAACCGATCGGGATCCATTTACTTTTTCAGTTACACTTTGTAATTATTCGAGAGAACATTGTGAGGATTTTATCTATATACTCACTCATTCATTTGTAAGGATCCCTGATCGGCGAGCGAGAGGTCCGAGTGTCGAACCGGTCAAGTCGGTCTATTGTTACCAAGAGATGAGTGAGCTCGAATACTCGCGGTTTCGGTTCGTGCAGGGAATCGACCATCATGGTTCGATGAACTGTAACGCTAAGATAGTGAACCGATTCCTCGACGCACAAGCCTACTCATCTTTCGGATCCTTGGCCCAACTTAATCAATTCATCGACTTTACGGTGTCAAAACGGGCGAGTCAAGTGCAACCCTAAATCACGCGGTAAATAAACAAAACGGCAAGCCTAGCAAACTAGAGTACCGAAAGGGCATGCGAGATATAGGCCCGCACGTAATAGAACCCCCGAATTCGGAATTTTCGGTTCTGCATGACCATTGCCTTAGCGTTTAGGTGTACCCCGTACCCCTAGACCCGGGCGACTCAACGGCCCTCGACCTACAGGTCGTAAACAGTAAGTGGCGACTCCTTCTCACCCGCGTCCGTCGCGCATCCCCGGGAAGATGGACACTCCCAAGCCACGTCGCATAGGCTTCGCGCATGCGTGCCCCGACGAGATTAAATTCGGGTGCGCACACACCTGAAGGGGTAAAACCTATTGGGTGTAAGTGGGTTTTCAAGAAGAAGACCGACATGGACGGTAATGTGATTACCTTTAAGGGTCGACTAGTGGCGAAAGGTTTCAGACAAGTTCATGGTGTTGACTATGACGAAACCTTTTCCCCGATGGCTATGCTTAAATCTATCAGGATCTTGCTTGCAATTGCAGCTTACTATGACTATGAGATCTGGCAGATGGAAGTCAAAACTGCTTTCTTGAATGGAAGGCTCCTCGAGGATGTGTACATGACACAACCTGAGGGTTTTGTCGATCCACAAAGTGCCGGAAAGGTTTGTGAGCTGCAACGGTCTATTTATGGACTGAAGCAAGCTTCTAGGAGCTGGAATCTTCGCTTTGATGATGCAGTCAAAGAGTTTGGCTTCATTAAGAATGAAGATGAACCCTGTGTTTACAAGAAGGTTAGTGGGAGCGCAGTGATCTTCCTGGTGTTGTATGTAGACGACATACTTCTGATCGGGAATGACATTCCTTCCCTACAGTCTGTGAAGACTTGGTTGGGAATGTGTTTCTCCATGAAGGACTTAGGCGAAGCTACCTATGTGTTAGGTATCAAGATCTATAGAGATAGATCCAGGAGACTGCTTGGCTTAAGTTAGAGTGCATATGTAGATAAAGTGCTTCGGCGCTTTAGCATACAGGATTCTAAGAAAGGATCGCTGCCCATGTTACATGGCGTAAGCCTTTCGAAGGCTCAGAGTCCTTCTACTCAGGAGGAGAGGGGTCGCATGAGTAGGATTCCATTTGCATCAGCTATTGGATCCATCATGTATGCCATGTTATGCACTCGACCTGATGTCTCGTATGCTTTGAGCATGACGAGTCGGTACCAGTCAGATCTAGGTGAAAAACACTGGATCGCAGTAAAGAACATCCTTAAGTACTTGCGAAGGACTAAGGAGATGTTCTTGGTATATGGGGGCGAAGAAGAGCTCGTTGTAAGACGTTACACCGATGCTAGCTTCCAGTCCGATAAGGACGATAGTAGATCGCAATCAGGGTATCTGCCTCAATGGAGGTACTGTGAGTTGGAAGAGTTCCAAGCAGGAGACAGTAGCCGACTCTACCATAGAGGCCGAGTATATCACTGCCTCTAATGCCGCAAAAGAGGCCGTTTGGATCAGGAAGTTCGTAACAGAACTTGCTGTGGTTCCGAGCATCGCAGACCCAGTGGAACTCTATTGTGACAACAATGGAGCCAATGCGCAGGCTAAGGAACCCAGGTTTCACCAGCGATCCAAACATATACTCAAGCGCTTCCATCTCATTCGCGAGATTGTCGATAGAGGAGATGTGAAGATATGCAGAATACCAACAGATGAGAATCTCGCAGATCCACTTACGAAACCTCTTGTACAGCGCAAGCACAAGGCTCACACTAGATCCTTAGGCATTAGGGATATGCCAGATTGGCTCTAGTCCAAGTGGGAGATTGTTGGGAATTGGTGTATGCCCTAGAGGCAATCTGTCATCAATTTTGTAATATGACATTTATTTCATTATAATACGAGGCATTTATGTTATTGTGTAGGTTGCGCTGAATATTAATTTTACACAATAACGTCCTTGAAATAGTAGGTTCAACAGGCATCAAGTGTGACTTGATTGTGAGATCCTATAATGACTGAACGCTATTCATAATGTCCCTAGTCAAAGTATTATCATTAATTAGGACAACGGTAATGCGGTTAGACTAGTGTGGGTGTAGATTGACGACCAAGTCTCACAAGTTATGGATGTGGAGACATCGAGTCACGCCGCAAGTATACATTAGGAATAATGTGTATTGGACTGACCCGTCATGAGACTACTACATGGGTTGTTACGTGATTGTCATTAGCAGATCTCATAGTAACTATGGTGCAGTGGTCCTTTGACTTGAGGTCACCATAATTTCCTACATGTAATGTCGTATACTTTGATACTGTCAAACGCCACCGTATTAGGCTGGTTATAAAGACAGTTATTGGGTATACCACAGAGCATGGAGAGGAATGTGAGTGACCAAGTTAGAATTTGTCCCTCCTATGTAATGGGAGTGATATCTCACGGCCGCTTGGTGGGCAGAGTCTATAAGTGTATGCATACCCAAATGAGTCGATATAGGGATATCGATCTCATTTGTTCTGATAGACTTACCCGGTAAACCAAGAAAAAGAGATTGAACCATACAAGGATGACAACGACCATGCCTTGGGCTCAATAGAGATATAGAGGACAAATGGATTATACTGCACGGTAACATAGGTTACAAGGTTCGTCGAGAAATTGACTTTCCGATTACTTGAGTAGCAGTGATGCATTGCTAGATGCCGCTCACTGTTTGTAATATTGAAATAGAGATTTCGATATTACTGTCAACGTAATTGGGAACCTACAGGGTCACACACTACGACCAAATCGACGAGATACTTTCGAAACACTATAATCGTCTAATAGAGATTAGATGATTTAAGGTGTAATCGATTAATTGGATATTTAATGAGATTAATTTACCGATTAACTAGACCCGATTTATTAGATTAATTGGACTCGATTCGATACACGTAATACACAAAATACAGACACATGGGGCCTTAGAACCGGAGCCACTTGGCAATTCCATGAATGGCCATGTGTGGCCATTTGGCATGGTGAACCATATGGTCATCCACTTGGCCATTTGCATGGAAGCCATGCAAAGTCAAACCTCACCCACATTGCATATAAATGGCAACAAAATGGGAAAGGTTCTGACATGCATATATATATGAATGTATGCGTGTGTGTTTTTCTGAGACATATATGTGTGCGGATGTTTTTTGTACATAAGTGTGTGTGTACGAGAGTTCAAATTGAATTTGTTCGATATGAAGACATCCATTAGTCTTATTATTATCGAAGTCACACCGGTGTTTCCTTCGAGCGTTGGCCGCTAGAACCGCCGATCTCGAAGGCTCGTCGACGAAGTCGGTGTGGATACCGATAGAGGCGTCACGCGTGGGACGCTCGATCGACGATTTAAAAGATTTCAGGTACACTTTATCTATTCCCATTCTACTAGTAGGTCTTGGGATCTAGTTTCACGGGTAGGAAATTTTGAATTTCTATTCCTTTCACGCTTCCGTAGGCCCCGTGAAACTAGCACCAACAAGAGACGGAAGAAAGTGACTTTTGAACTAGGAGATTGGGTGTGGGTACATATGAGGAAGGAAAGATTTCCAAACCAACGGAAATCCAAATTGAGTCCACGAGGAATTGGACCATTCCAAGTCATAGCCAAGATAAATGATAATGCTTCCAAAATAGATTTACCAAGTGAGTATAATGTTAGCCCAACTTTTAATGTTTATGATCTTTCTCTGATTGATGTAGGTTTCGAATCGAGGACGAATCCTTTTGAAGAGCGGGGGAATGATGAGGATCATGGGCATAACAATGAGGCTGATGCACACGAGCTTGGAAGTGGGACTCTTGAAGAGGGAGCCGAAGCACAAGATCTTGGAGGCTTGCATGTACCAAGTGGGCCAATCACACGGGCGAAGGCCAAACAAATCCAACAAGCTATGGAGAGCTTGCTGATGGGCTTTTTGGGCCAAGAGGAGTCTAATTCAATTGGGTCTCCAAAGGCCTTTATTCAACTAACTTGCCATGAGATGCTGAAGATAGAATAAAAGACTGCCAACTATTCTAGATAGCCTTTATTTAGTTTCGTTTGTTATTTCTGCCTTTAGGAAACTAAAGTTATTCCAGTTGCCTAGTTTATTAGTTTCCAGTTTCTGCTAGGCTTATATAAAGGAAGCTGAGTAGCTGATCATAGGTAGATTATTCTGGTATTTTGGAGAGATTTTCTCCTTTGTTCTTCATTGAACTCCTTCGAACGAACAAGTGTGACAGCTTGTGATTGTTCGGTACAATTTGATATTATTGGTTCTTGTTTTTTCATAAACAACGGGTCAATAATCCTTGTCTTGATATTGTTGGTTTTTGTTTCTCTATAAACAACGGTTCAATAATCCTCTTTATCTAAATCTGTGTTTGGCGATCTGGGAATCGATTCAAGTTGGTCGTCGGGTTTCACAATCCTTCGTGAGGTCCGCATCAGTGGGCTGGGACATCCTCTGTTCGTCGGAGTTGTGCCTGTGATCTTTTGTAGAGGGAAGGTTGGCCCTCAGTGTTTGGAATTCAAAGAGACGGCGGAGAGGTGACTCCTGTCTCGATTGTGGGATTCAGATCGCCTTCTTGTTGGTTATTTCCTGCAATGGGAAAGGAAAACAATGAAGGAATAAACTCTGTCCACAATTTCATCGCAAGGGCGCAGGGGAACGAACTAGCCTGATAGGTGTCGTGCGAGCGCACCGAGGGACGTATGCTGAGGATTCAGCGCGGGCAAGGAGAGATGTGCTCCCACGACGCCTAGTGACGCTCTCAGTCGCGTGGAGGGACATGCCAAGGAGCGTGTCGGGACATGTGAAGACGTAGAGGAATGGTGAAGACTACAGGTTGTCTACCGCCGAAATTTGGCACGACTCCACCTTTCTATCGAGAATGTGTGATAGTTGCAAAATAATAAATAAACAGAATACATGCGATGCATGAGTTTTGAAAATACTAAGTCGATTTTCCACCGCGCTTGGGGCGCTAGCCTATGCCGCTTTGGAAAACACTGATTCTGGGCCGAGACCTCTCCAAGGAAGTGTTTGCTTGGGCCAACTTTTGATCACGTCTCAAAAGCTCGATGTGGGCGCCTGCGAGTTTCCTCAGAGTTGACGCTGGTCGGTGAATTCCTCATTCTTCTTAGCTATATCTGGTGAAAACGAATTGCGTCGACTTCGGTGCTGGTGAACCGACCAAGGCGGCTACATCTGAAGAGAAAGATGCCTTGATAGGTGTGCCGGCTTCGCTTTATGAAGACTCCGTGAGATCCTTGAGTGCGGGTGGATGAGGGTTTAAATATACCTCAATGATTGGTGTGGATTCCGATGCCTTGGATGTCGAAGACCTCGTTGACGAGATCCCAGAATGAAACGTCTTCAAGGAGGTTCCGGTATATTCGACGAGTGACTAGTAAAAGGATGTCTCCAATGAAGGAGGTGATGTGGTCGTGGTTGTACGGACCCGAATGTGGACTCTCGTCGGGGCCCGCATTGCGCGCTTTTGGATCGCGCGGCTTGGGGTTGTCCACCTTCCCGTGGGGACGCGTGACGGACACGCGTGAGAGAAGGAGTCGCCACTTATCACTTTACGACCCGAAGGTCGAGGGCGGATAAGTTACCCAGGTCTAGGGGTATGGAACACCTAGTTTGTAGTTAAGGCATTGGTCTGTGCGGAACTGGAAAATCCGTGTTCGGGGGTTCATGTTATGTGCGGGCCTATATCCCGCACACCCTTTCGGTACTCTGGTTTGCTAGGCTTGCATGTTTTATGATTTACCGCATGAATTAAGCTGCACTCGGCTCGCATGTTTTTGACACTAGAGATTCGGTGAACCAAACGATGTCGATTGAGAAGTCGAGAGAGAAGTAAACCCGTATGTCGGGGAGTTGGTTCACAATCTTGTGTTACAGTTCATCAAACCATGGAGGTTGAATCCCTGCGTGAACCAGAACCACGAGTTCTTGGATTTACTTGTATCTGGGCAAGCATTGGACCGATTCGATTAATTCGACTCTCGGACCGTTCGCTCACCGACTGAAATTCTTACAGAATAAAAGTACAAAATGAAATCCTTACAATGCTCTCGAAAACAATAAATACAAATTACAAAAGGGTTGAATTCCAGTCGTTTTGCGTTCGGTTATTATTCCACTCTAACTCACCGTGAGTTTAGGGAAAAGACCGAAGAACTGAAATTCAAGGGACGCTCTCACTAAATAGGGCGTTGGACCCTGTGAGTGTTGATTAGGGTGTTAGACCCTGTGCTCGATGATTAGGGCGTTGAACCCTAATATTATTCGGCCTAGGGATCAGGCTCGACCCGCATGGCAAACAGGTGCGGAAAGATAACACGCAACATGTTAATAACAGACAAAGTGTTTGTTATTGTCGTGTTTACGTGAATTAACAGATTATTAACCCAGGGGTGTTTTTGCAAGCAAATGTCATATGCTAAACAATCAAACATGTGCCAATGTTTTAGCATTCGGCTTTGTTTTGAGAACTTGACAAAGAGAGTCAAATCTCAGGTGCGTGGATTGCTTTTACAGTTGTTCTGTATTATGACACTGAATTACCACTGAATTAACCAAACTCGTGTTTTGACTCTAGATTTGGAATCTAGAATTCCTCCTAACCCTTATCTAGTGTTTGGTTAGGTCGAGTGAAAGGTTAATCAGCATTTTTGCATGTTTTCTGACAGAGATAACCATTCTAGTTACCCGAGTCTATGTTAGGATGACAGAAACTCATCAGTTAGATAGGAAAAGGCTATGCAGATGAACCTGCACCTGAACAGGTAGCCCGTTCTTATCCCGTACTGTAGTGTTTCTGTCATGCTAACCCTAAGAGTGTCGCTGAATTATGAAAAGACGACTTTTGCCCTTTATTTGAAAATTGTTTTCAGAAAAGGGGAAACATCGTAGTGCGGGCTACCTCGGCCTGTAGCCGATGTCAACCAAATCCCTAGATCGTCCAGGGTTGTGCAAGAACCCCGAAAAAGCCAAGGAACCAGTCGATCTGCCCGGAAGTGATCTAAAAAGATCTTCTGTATCGTGACCTGAGCTACCTGGAATCAGGTAAAAACTCAAGTTGAGACACAGAAGCCCTTTTCAGACGTCCATGCTACATCAGACCGCGCGTTTCGGGTTTTGAAATTGATAAGTTTGAAAAGGGCACCAACGTCATTTGACGACTCGTCGACGCGAGTCATCAGTTAATGGCCAATTCGTGTAAACTTTATCAGTGTGAAGTGGGTTTAATCATGTGGGCGTCCCGTTTAACCCATTTGTGGAATTAATGCTTAAGGGTTATAGCCGAATGCATTAATTAGGAAAACGATTCGTGATTCGACGACCAAAATGAATCCATAACGATCAAGGATAATTCAGTTGAATAACCGACAATATCCTTATAACCGAATGGATCCAAATGAGTCCTCGATACATGAATCCATGCACGTTTATTTTAAAAGAGTCTTTAAACAATACTTTAACATAGGAATCGTAAAGACATTGAAGTTAAAAAATTCACACCATCCGATAAACGAATTAAACTTGAGATAAGGAAATCATTCTTGACCCAAGGAAGGCCAAGAAGCCCTCGGCTTCATCTTATAAAAGGTGGCCGAAGGTTCTCATGGCTCTATCCGAGTCACAAATGATTTCCTAGCCGTGGTTTAATTATTTTTCGCATGCTCAAACATCAACCGTGATAAATAACACTCCTTTTTAACAAAAAGTCGGGGTTATCACGATTTGTTTAGCTCATTTAAACATACAAACATTCACAAACGTGTTAGTTAAGGAAAGGATAAAATAACACCGGCTTCATGCGTGCAATAACGATAAAACAAGCTCGGAAACTAACTTGGATCGGCTAAGGAGACCAATCTTAACCCGGAAAGAGCAATTTAAGTCTCAACCTTCTCATTTAGAGACTTGGCCGAGAGTTAGTTTGCCATAGTCGGGTCGGGATAGTCTTCTTTACGACGATCCAAACCCTTTTCCGACATGCTAGCAAGTCATAAGGTAGTGCACATGCATAATATAACATAAAATTGCATAAAAATTGGATCTTGCAAGTTAAATATGAATGAAACACCATAATACTCCATAGCCATGCAAAAATATGAAAAGCCCTAATTCCTCTAGGTCGAGAATGTTTTACCTAACCTCGGGATACGAGGAAAGAGTCGGGGAAGTGTTTGAGAGTCGGGTGACTCGGTGGAACCCTTGAAAGAGTATTCGGGTGCAAGGGTGGACGCGCACGGGTACGGCCAAGCACGATGACGGGCGTCGGGCACGATGACGGGCGTTAGTGGGCACGGTGACAGGCACGAGCGTGCTGGATGACGGGCGCTGGTGACGGGCACGGGCGTGCTGGATGACGGGCGCTGGTGGCGCTGGTGACGGGCACAGGCGTGCTGGATGACGGGCGCCGGTGACAAGCACGGGTGACGGACTCAGGTGCGCTCGATGACAGACGCTGCTGGGCTCGATGACGCTGGTGACGGGTTACTGTTCACCCGAGAGTTTGAATCTCGCCCGAAATGACTAAAACGACCTAAAATGATGAGCAAATGACTTCAAACTAAAAAACTGGGTTCAGAAATGGAATCCTTGGGTCCGAAACATGTGGTCCATGAAGTTTGAAGAATTTTGGATATAAGTCGGAATAGTGCCCGCTATGGATCCCGACCTAAACTCCAAGGATATTTGGCTTGGTTTTCGGTTTTCATAAAGTTATTTGCTTGCTGCTGGTTCCTAAGAAGTTGAGAGCATTTTCTAGAGGGAGAAACTAGCAAGATCATGTGTGCTTCATGAATCATTAACTTAATGACAAGTATGCAATATATATGTGAAGCTAATGAGCAATTAAGCAAAACAAAGCACCATTAAGGGCCTCATTAGCAAAAGTCGATTGCCCTAATGGAGATGAGGATGAATGTCCTCCATGTATCTTGATGAGGAAGAGCCAAGAAGCATTAATGGAGGTGGAGTTAATGGCTTGAGTGTTGACTAGAAAGACCAAAGATATTTTGGGCTCGGTGAGGGCAAGAGAGGAAGAGGAAAAGGCCGAAAGTTTTGGGGCAAAGGGCGGTTGCCCTTGGGCAGCCCGTGGGTCCCACGGCTCGTGAGGAGAAACCAGGAAAAGACTCGGGTCTCGATTGGTTGCGTATTCGAAGTTCATAGTTCGAATTGAACGTCGAATTGTCGATATACGCGTGAAAACGGAGTTAATGAGCCCGAGATTGACATTTTTCATAAAGAAATGTCCCCGATATGTGTGAGGCTCGGAAGCCGATTTTGCTCATTGCAAGTGACCAGGGCGAAGTTGTCCGCTTCTGACAGCATATGTCGTATCTGCATCTCACGTTGGTCATTTTGACATAAGTTGTCAGACAACGTGAACAATCATCCCTTGAGCCGATAATGCTAACGTGGGGCCGGAGACGTCCTAGGAGGCCGAAACTGGATTTCTCAGGATGACTTCTGAGTTGCTTGGGCACTCCGGAGATTACTGTAATCTTTGTTTGTCAAGATCAGACCTCCAAGGACTTGAAAAGTGTATCTAAGGCCTCTAAAGCACTGCTCGAGAGGTCTAGATGAGTTGTGTGATTTATTCCGATGATTCCACATTGAGCCTTGAGAAGGCTAGCATTGTGTAACGTAAGCATTCGGCGTCAAGTTTCCCCAAAGAGGACCTCCGGATATGGATTTCCACTGAAAATGGTCATTTCCGCTCCTCGGAGGTTACTCGGGAAACCGTGAAGGGTTTTGCTGTCTGTTTCGCCCAATTGTTAATGTCTGCTAGAGTTTTCTGGGCAATGCGGTATGAACTTCGTTTGCTGTAATTCCATCAGACCATTCTCCGGCTATGCTCTTCTGAAGAGGGGTATGCTTGTTTTGCCTTTCGGAAGTCATTTGAAGTGTCTGTGTGACTTCCAAGAGACAATCTGAAGCATTGTTCATGCTCTGTGTGCTGATGGGGCATGGCCGCGTCTGATATTTGGCATTAACTTTTCTCCAGGAAACTGGCATTTTTGGACTTCCACTGAAAAGTTGTCTGTATACAGAAAATTGTTCTGTATAGAGCAGATGATTTGCAAAATGCCTTTGAAGACATTTTCCATCTTTTTGCCACTGATGTGGATTTTTGGAGTCCAATATTTACTATCTTCCGACGACCGAGCGAACTATCGGAAAATAGTACCGTCCGTGTGATATACTGAAAATGCCGGTTTTGGACATTGTTGAACTCTCTGGTCGCTCTGTTGCCGTTTGGTGACCCCGGGAGTCCTTCTGTCACATCCATGGGTCATTTGCTCAATTTTGCCGACTTGAGGATGAATAGTGATTTCTTGCTCTGCCGAGCCGTTTTCTGTATTCTACTCAAGTCGCGGCTTGGATCATGGCTAATATCGTTGTTTGGAATGGTGAGCCAAAATGGGGTGCTGACAGTGGTTGACTATGTGCAAGACTAGTCCAGATGCAATTGATGTCGTTTAGCGGTGGCAAGACATGGTCGAGGCACAGACAAGAGGCCGATCGCGGCATCCCTTACTAAGATGGTAGGAAACCAACTTAGGACTCGTCAATATGGATGACACCTTAATTTTAAAAACGTGTGATGTATGTTTGCGAAAAAGTAAATGCAAACAGCTTAATATACAAGATACAAGGCACATGTACATCTCTCTCGAAATAGGAAAAGACTCAAATGGCACGAAGGCCGACCCAAAGGACAGTTACTGAAGTCGGGTTGGAGGTTTGCATGGAGCTCCTGCAAAATGTATGGTTTTAGTGCTACAAGGACCGTGCTATCTAGGAATGGGGTCCCCCGACTCAAGGGTGTCAATTCCTTGAAATCGAGCGGGATACTTTCAAGGCCGAGACCACAGTCGAACTGCGCGTTGTGCCCCTACTTCGAATCCATATCTAACCTGTGTTTCCTAATATCGGTCGTGGGACGCGACCGGTAAGTACCTGAAACTAGTGTGATATGCAATGCGCGTGCAGGAAATAAATGTGCGAAAAGTAAACGAACATAAATTAAATGAAAGCTGTAAATAAACAAGCAAACAGACAAATGGAATCGAGCCCTAACCCTCTAAGTGTCCCCAGCGGAGTCGCCATACTGTGCAGAACTGAATTTCATCTCGTCGGGGCCTGCATTCGTGCGCCATCACACGGCTTGGGAGTGTCCATCTTCCCGTGGGGACGCGTGACGGACACGGGTGAGAAGGAGTCGCCACTACCTATTTACGACCCGAAGGTCGAGGGCGGATGAGTTGTCCGGGTCTAGGGGTACAGGGTACACCTAATTACTAAGGCATTTGGTCTTGCGGAATCCTAAGTTCTGAATTCAGGGGTTCTGTTACGTTCGAGCCTATATCCCGCACGCCCTATTGGTATTTTAGTTTGTCTAGGGTTTGCCATTTTTACTTATTTGCCGCTTGATTTAAGTTTCACTCATCTCGCTCGTTTTGACACTGTAACTTCGATAAAGCACTCAGACCGTCTGCTCACCGACCAGGGTCCTTACAACGACTGAATGAAAATACAGAAGATATTCTTATAATGTACTCTCAAATAAATACAAAATACAGACACGATACAGTACATGGACCCGATCAGTTTGCATTAGGCCAAATATTTCGCTCGTATTCACCACGTGATTTTGAATAACCGAAACCGAAATTAAGGCAACGCGCCTCAAAAGAGCCGGGGGTCGGGCCCAACCGAACCGACATATAATAAAAGAGTCGTTTGACTCCCGTGATAGCCATGGGACAGGTTGAGCTCCCGGGTCATGTCCGACCACGACTTACCTTCCCGATCCAAGTCGTCTTCCACATAGACACTACTAGAAGCGGAACGGTAAGTCGAGGCAAGACCGGATTCCGCACTCGGGTTGCGCGCACTTGATGTGAATGGGCGTTAGACCCATGATAGACAGTAAGGGGCGTTGGACCCCATGTACATCGCATCCTATGGCCTAGGGCTCGAGCCACGATAAAACAGACAAAAATAGACAAAATAAACATATCAAAAATAGACAAAGTTAGCACAAACGGATAAAAGCGGATAAAAATAGAGGACTACATGCATATTGTGTATTAAGCGCCGAGTTTACGTGATTTATCCGGTTCATGCTGGGTTTTGATCAAAACATATTCAATTGTTCACATGCGCACGCGAATAAGCAAAATTAATCACAACGGAATTTAATTTGTCAATTTTTAAGTCCGAGTAGTTCATTAAACCAGTTTTGATGTATTTAGTCGATTTAATTCCTTTAAAGTCGTGTGAACATGAAATTGATTCGTGTGGGTTCATTCTCGCTTTAAATGACTTGTTTTAATGTCGAGTAATTAAAAATATTCCAATTCGTGTTTTCGTCAATTTAATTTAAATAACAATTATTTATTATTTTTTGGTTCCTCTTTCCATCATTTTTTTTTCAATTCAATTTTCAATTTTTTTTAACACAACAAACACAAATTATCATCGCAATTATCGAATTTATTCACGAATTGAGTCCTAAGCATGCCACTAAGTCGGAATAATATACATAGTCTCGGTTTAAATCGAAAATAGGGCGATCGGACCGTGCTGGAGGCGGTTTGAACAGTGCAGACCGGCTGGATGGGCGCTGGGCCAGCGAACTGGGCTGGGCTCGCGGGTGTTGGGCCGCGGGGGAGGTGCTGGGCAGCGGAAGGGAACTATAGGTCCGGACTTGGCCGTGCGTTTGGATCCGGGCATTCCGGGCCGAGTTCCGGGTGACACTGGACTGGTCGGGTCGTCTCGGCTGGACTGGACTGTGCCGAACTGGCTGAACTGGCTGAACCAAATCGACTGGGTTGGACCTGCGCAAATTGAAGGAAAATGGGCCGGGCCCGTGAGAGAGAGGACGAACGGAGAAGACGAAGATGGGCGGAGGGGAGGACTCCAGCGCTGCGGACTGCAGTTCCCACTTCTGGGCACTGCGGCGATGGCGTGAGAGGGCGCTAGAGACGGCGGCGGGCACCGCCTGGACTATGCCATGCTCGGGATGGGCGTCACGAAGCTCAGGACAGTCATGATTGAGGGGAATTTCGAGTTTTTTTGGGCGAGGTTTCAAGTTTTCCGACGAGGGATTTTCGAGTTTAATAGCCGAAAATCGGGGGAATGGAGAAGAGGAAATGGAGGGGTTTTGTGCGGGGGACTGTCGCGGGTCGGTTATGGAGAAAAAACGAGAGCGAGCTAGAGAGATTGGGCGTCAAATCGATCCTGGAATCGTCGGGGCTCTCCAAGAAAAATAAAGCACTTGGCCAAAGTAAACCCGAGAGAGAGAGAGAGAGAGAGAGAGAGAGAGAGAGAGAGAGAGAGAGAGAGCGAGCGTGCGAGGGAGAGCCGCCGTGTCGGAATAGCGTGTTAGCGATGGCAGGTGATCGCGGAGGGTAGACAGCCGCGGTGTGGCAGAGGGACGCCAGTGAATGAAGAAGAGAAGAAGAGGGGGGAAGAGAAGAGACGAAAAGTAAGCGGAGGACGGAAAGGAAGAAGAAAAAAAAGAAGAGGGGAGGATAGTGGAAAGGAAGAAAGAACATGGGCGAAATGAAATGGTCAGAAAATCAGACTGGCGTCAGTCTGGTTTGACGATGATTTGACCTTCTTTTTTTTTCGAGAAGTGAGAATTGAGAATTGAAATTGACGCGCGTAAACCATAGAATTCTCGTCTTCTCAATTAGGTGTCAGAAAAACAATCTGAGACCGACATTGTATTCAGAAAAATTTATGGATCAATATCGTGCAATGAAATATTTTTCGGCCTCGAGTTTTCGTCTCGAATTTTGAAAATTGACATCGATGTACACGAAATCCAAAGACGTCCTAAATAATATGGCGAGCATATTTAGAAGTCATGAATGCGCGAGCAATTAGCCGGAAATACTTCTCTCGTATGGGTGATAAAATGACGATTCTGCCCCTCTGGGGTCGGTGGGCCAAAACTGGGTGCTGACAGCCACGAGTAAAAAAAGTCGCTTTGATACCAAATGATGGGTTCACGAGCTAGAACTGGGTAAGAAAGAAGGGTGGAGGGTAGGACCAACTAAACTCACTCGATAAGATTACTCGCCACGAGTAAAAAAAGTCGTTTTGATTCGCCACGCTCAAGGATGATAGATAAGAATCGGGGTTTTCGCCACTAAACAAGGGACTTGTTTAGATAAGAAAATGGATGAAACGCTTTTGGCAATTTCATTAGAAATATTCATCAATTGGTCTTTTTGAGATCTCCTCCTAGCATATATATATAGAGGACAGACACCTCTCTTGACTCTAGAATAGGAAACTGACATATATTCTCCTATAGATTTCTTTCCTAAAATAGAATAAGGAAACTTAAGATTACTGGCTCAAGTTAATATATGAAATAATAACTAATTAAAAGAAACTATATTATAGTAATATAGGAAACTTAATATCTAATTAAGCCAAATTCTTGTTCCGGAGTCTTCTAGAATGCGTGTCTGGTCCCGAAAATTGGAATACATGTTGGGCTGCAATCTGAAGCACATCATCCCCTCTCGGTTGGAAAAAGAAGCGTCCTCAAGTCTTCGTCGATCTTCTCTTGGTCTTCATGTGTGCGCGTCGATTCTTTTTAGCTTGCCTTTTAATAACCAGCTTTTTTGTTCGGACTTTCTCCTATAATTCTTCATAGACCGACTTCTTTTTGTTTCCTCGATAACCAACTCGTTCCCTGAACTGTTGCTTCCTCAGTGGGGTCGTATATGCTTTCGCAAATTTTGCCTCGATTGGATGAAACACCATTGACAAATCTTCAATAGCAATTTCTTCTTGAAGTTCTACTTGGCCTGGGTTTAAAATCAGTTCAGCCTGCACTTTCTCTGCAAAGTTTGAAATTAGTTCCTCCCGAAGCATCTTGCCAATTGCTAAACCCTTCTCGATCATAACATTATTATCTTGTGATGCTTGAGCTGCTTCATTCTTGGACTCCACTTCTTCTTCTTTTAATTTGTCACTCTTCATATAAGCGTCTTCAAGCTGTACTTTTTCCTCAACATCAGCAATCGTCATAAGAAAAGCATTTGTTTTTCCATTCTTAAGAGGATAGGCGGACTTCATGCAACAATCTTCAGATTCATGTGGGCGTTCTTCACATCCCAAAGGAAAGAATCTAACCTTTAAGAGTTGTTTCATACGCCTCCACGTAAATACCAAATTCCTTCCATATCGAAGACAATTATTTTCCAATTTCTCCCACCAAGTAGAAGCTTTGCCCCTTAACCGAAAAACAACTCTATCAACTCGGCTTTGTTGCGTCTGATGTACGATAGTAGAAGACAATATGAACGAAAAAACAAAAGTGACACACGGAATTGATTACCCAGTTCGTCAGTAATTCTGACTACGTCTGGGGGCGCCGCCAAGCCAGGTATATCCACTATTTTGAGTTAGGATTACAAGAGATATAAACTGTTGTTTTAAAGGGATGCCGTAATAGTTGAAGAATCGGTCCACATCCGAAATCCACGCCAAGAATTCCTTGGCATTCATGCTTCCGTTGAAAGTCGGGATTCTCTTTGGGCGATAATCCTCATGCACCCATTCTAAACTCTCGAGGGCTTGGGTAGCTCGCTCCAACCGCACTAAAATTTCTTCTATTTGTTGTAATGTAGGGAGCAGGTCTTGGTTGAAGGTAAGCCCTCTTGGAACTCGTTCTGGGTGCTCTTTAGCAAAATCCACATATCTCCGCATATTTAGCAAAATTCACTCAATCACACGTGTGCTCACTCCTTCACGTGTTTCACTCGGCCAACATGGATAGAACCTTCACTCTGATACCAAATGATGGGCTCGCGAACCATAATTGGGTAAGAAAGAAGGGTGGAGGGTAGAACAATAAAACTCACTTGATAAAATAACTTGCCACGAGTAAGAAAAGTCGCTTAGATACCAAATGATGGGTTCACGAGCCAGAACTAGGTAAAAAAGAATGGTGGATGGTAGAACCAACTAAACTCACTCGATAAGATGACTCGCCATGAGTAAGAAAAGTCGTTTTGATTCGCCACGCTCAAGGATGATCGATAAAAATCGGGGTTTTCGCCACTAAACAAGTCCAAATAAGAAAATAGAGGAAATGCTCTTGGCAATTTCATTAGAAATATTTATCAATTCGTCTTTTTGAGATCTCCTCCTAGCATATATATATATAGAGGGAAGACACCTCACTTATGACGCGAACCTCGACGAACCTGCCGCGAGACCCAACAACAATAGAATGAGATCAAACCCGGGATCGTCCAATGAAGGTTTTAAGGATAGAGAATATTGACCCGCTGACTATAAAGAGCCAAAAACCAATATTATAATATGGAATATTGACCCGCTAGCTACAAGGAGCTAGAAACCAATATTATAAATGTCGGGAATTGCAATATCGGCGAAGTTGCTGCAGAACAGCTCAAAGAAAATATCTCTCACAAAATTGAATGAAAACTGATCTGTCTTCTCTAGGGAGGTCACATGCCTATTTATAGAGAAATACTAGCTGATAACCTAATTGGGCTAATGGACTTGGCTAAAATAAACCCTAAGTGTAATGAGCCCAAAAATGAAATAGACCCAAGTTATTGAAAAACAACTGAATTTAGCCCTTTGAACTGGGATCATCTTCTAAATAGATTTATAGAATATGAACGATCGTGGCTTCTTGTTCCACATGCAGCTCGCCCAAGAGCTCAACTACTCCTCCATGGACATGCAATAACAACCTTTGCATGGCTTATTGGATTCGCTTGGCTCGTGCTCTTGTACTTGCTTTAACTTGTACATACTTATCCCAAAGCTCACCTTCATGCCCCACCCTGTCATTCTGGGATTCTTCCTTATGCCCCGTGAAGGGTCCTCTAGCTAGATCATGTCATTCCCCCTCTTTTCAAAAGGATTCGTCCTCGAATTTATGACAATCGACTTGATTGGTGACTACTCTAGGGGCATTTACTCGAGAAAGACATTCTTGAATTCCTCACTTTTTCTCGCCAATGGAATGCTTGATTTGAAGTTGCTCTTCATCCATTTGGTTAGGTGGAAGCGACAATAGCGTTGCGTTCCGACCATCTCTGTCCAAGAATTGAAAAGCAATATGACCATTCTCTTTGCCGTTGGGTTGAAACTTGTTTATGGGTTGCTCTTTTATTGGCTTCAAGGCTATATTCTCTTCCTTCTTCGTTCCAATTCAATTTACCGGAGGATGAACCAGAAGCTTCGTCATAGCCATCTAGCAACTGTTCAATCTGTTTGTCTAGCCTTTCCAACCGATCGTAAATCAAATCAATCGTCACATTCATAAGCTCAAATTGTTGCTGCATATCTCAGATTATCTTGTTGTAATCAGTTCCTCCGTTATTCTGATCATTTCCACTGCTTTCTTGTGGCATGATGAAATCTGCTGTCAGCACCCCATTTTGGTCCACCGGCTCCAGCAGAGGACTTCTGACTAAAGCTCGGGTTACTATCCATGACTTCGGGGCTCGTTTCTGACAAACGGAGGCCACAGCGATCTTCAAACACCTCAAGGCATTCGGGAAACACTGAGGAAGCCTCGATTGCGGATCCCTAGGTCACCTCCGACCAATGATCTTCGGTCGAGGATGGCGATCCAACGATCCCGCGCGAAATAAAAAGCTCACCGGGACGAACATTACAATGCACGGAGCAACAATTGTAGAACGAGGACGGTCAACCCCACTCTGGATGTCCAAACGAGGCAAAACCGACTCTCGAAGTGCCGAGTCACCCGAACATTCTTTCACAAGAAATATGGCGATATTGGACTCGTTCAAATTCTCTTCGCGCAAACATTCCAAATCTATCAATTAATCGGACCTCAGGGATCGGACGCGCGTTCAATCGAGCCTCGAGCTTCTCCCGGCTTTTCTCCTAGTCGAATGGGACCCACAGCTCAGCCAAGCCAAGCCTCCAAGCCATGGCTCAACCCCAAGCCGCGGCTCAGCCGCACCTAGCCAAGGCTAGAACCCAAGGCCGGCGGCTCCAACCCCCCAAGGACTTCCCTCCACCACAAATTTGAAATATCTTCTTACACACTTACATCCATCACTTCCCATCACCCATCCTCTTGCTTTCCCTTCACTCAACATGACTATTTCCCCTCCCTAACCTCCCCTTAATTTTCGGCAGCCCCCTCAATCACCTCAAAACCGCAATTAATCTCACTTAAACACACTATTAGGGCATCCTTTATAAACTCTAAGCCTCACTAATCTAATCACTTCTTCAACCTCACTCTCTCTCAAGCCAATCTCTCTCTAAGATCCTCTCAAACCCCTGCCCTCTTCCTCATTGTCGACCGACCCATTCCAAGGCCAAAACCGACGGAAAACCACTCGGTATTCCGACAACCACCCGACCCGACTTAAACCAAACACAACCAAACTTCATATCCTACATATTTCCCACCCTCTAAGTCCATTCCCGGGCTCAGATTTTCCATTGGAAGTCCCCAACATCACGTTCCAGCCGTGAAGAGAGTTGGGTCCCGAGAACCCCCGTCGGGTGCACCTAGCTCCCTAGATGTGCCATTTCCATCCACGACCTTGGCGAGTCGTGCCATCACGTTCAAAGGGTTCCTCACAACCCCCACTCTCCCCCGTGAAGAGGTGGTCACGGTCCGAGAGCCCTACAACCTTGCACAACCTCCGCATGAAACGCATGTGCCATGACGGGAAATGGCTAGGATCGAGGTAGGAGAGGCGCTTAAGCCATGGTTGGACCATGGGAACCCACGGCCTATGTCCCGAGGGAGGGACCCGTGGGCTCTCTTGTTTCTTCCAAGGCTTAATCGGCCTCCCCTTCCCCGAAACTTGTTGGTTCCGTGTCTTTACCGTCGTTTATTGCATGTAATGCATCGGCATGACGGGAAAAGGTGTAGATCGGAATCGAAGAGCCCGCCTTGACCCGCGTGAGCGATGGGAACTCACGGCCACCCTTGAGGGGATGTGGCCGAGAGCTCCTTTGGACCACACGGGTCCAAGGTGGCCTCTTTGGTTCCGAAATAGATCGGTCCCCGTGTTTCACGTTCAACCATTGTATGAATCGATGCCGTTTCTATGGATTCCTTTACGTTACATACTATATGTGCTTGTTTGTGTGTTTGATTACGTTTAGAGATCTTGGTGGCGTCGATTTCCTTTCATTTTACCGAAATATGTGTTGTTCTTGTGTTTGATGTATTATGCATGCAAGACACGACCGGAATCGACGTGGAAGACTCTCCATAACCCAAGTTTGGTCAAGGAGAGCTCTCGGCCCAACCCTTGGAGGAGTGGTCGAGAGCTCCTTGCCCCTTCCCAGGTTTAGGGTGGTCTCCTTCGTCGTTTCGGAGTCGTCCCTTCGAATTGATTGTATTCATGTTTCGCGTTTTAATCATTAGCATGCAATAATGACATGATAGATGCGTTGGCTTCGGACAATTACTCGTTAAATCCATAATACCCATGACATAAGATCACCGTCATCGAATAATTTCACGAAGGGGAGAAACGGGACGTGTCATTCGATTAATTAAATCAGTTGGACTAAATAATTGGATAAATTGACTACTAATTCGTAAAGCGCATTGATGGTTCACGGAACGGCGGAAATGCCATTTTCCTTAACAAGCTCACAAATTTTAAAACACCGAGACGTGTAACACGAATAGAATCGGAGTATAGCGAGCACTCGCGAACTATGACTCGAGTCCGGGCCCAATTTGAGGCGGCTCGAGTCAAGACGCACGAGTCCTCTTTAGACCTCTTCGTGTCACGCGATCTTTAATTTATATGTGAGCTGCACACGTTTTACCGATCAAGGGCATAATCGTCATTCCGCGATTCACCGATATCCTAGGCATTAGGAAGTCGGAAACACCTCGATCTATGGACGGAAAAGGGCGACCCGTTCGGGTGCGAGTTTCATTCGCACGACCCATTCCGTTCACTTTCGGTGTTTCTATCTCTCTATTGTAGATTCGGTGGTGAGCACTTTATCTCTGTTGCAAAACACGAAAAACCGGATTAATCGTGCATTCGGCTTAACCAAACATTAGATAATGGACAGGTGGAATGTTAGGTCCCCAATCTAGAGTTAAGAATACAAGTTTGGCTAATTCGGTGAAACCGTAGTGACACCTCACTGAATAGAGTTCTAAAACAAATTCACATATGTAATTGGCCTAGAACCATGTCCCAACCCACTTCTTTGTTTGCCTAGGTTAGATACATTGTTTGCTAATCAACCCCGGTTAATAACTGATTAAATCACGTATATTCGACTTGATATACAACTTGTCTGTATTCATCTACGTTTGTCAGTTGTTATCTGTTTTTCATCAGTTTTATCAGTATTCTTTTGTTTTCCATTTGCTCTTGCTAATTTGATGTGGTTCGGGTCCGAGCCCATAGGTTACGTATCGTACGGGGCCCAACGCCCCAAATCACCGAACACGAGGTCCAACGCCTCCTAACTCACCGAGTGCGTGCAACCCGAGTGCGGAATGGGATCTAGCCCCGAGTCACCATCACACTCCAAATGGGGCCTATGTGGAAGGCAATTTGGATTGGATGCGTGAAACGTGTTTAGATATCACCCGGGAGCTCGATCGATCCAACGGTTACAGTGGGAATTAATCGGTTCTCCTGCAAAACGTCGGTTCGATTGGACCCGACCCCCGGCTCTTCGAGCCCGCGTTGCCTTAATTTATTTATCAGTCATTCGAAATGCACGGGGAGCCGGAGTGGAATATTGGCCCACGTGAACCGATCGGGATCCATTTACTTATTCAGTTGTACTTTGTAATTATTTGAGAGAACATTGCAATGATTTTATTTGCGCATTCACTTATTCATTTGTAAGGATCCCCGATCGGTGAGCGAGAGGTCTGAGTGTTGAACCGGTCAAGTTGGTCTATTGTTACCAAAAGATGAGTAAGCTCGAATACTCGTGGTCTCGGTTCGCACAGGGAATCGACCATCACGGTTTGATGAACTGTAGCGCTAAGATAGTGAACCAATTCCTCGACGCACAAGCATACTCATCTTCCGGATTCTTGGCCCAACTCAATCAATTCATCGACTTTACGGTGTCAAAACAGGCGAGTCAAGAGCAATCCTAAATCATGCGGTAAATAAACAAAAACGGCAAGCCTAGCAAACTAGAGTACTGAAAGGGCGTGCGGGATATAGGCCCGCACGTAATAGAACCCCCGAATCCGGAATTTTCGATTCCGCATGATCATTGCCTTAACATTTAGGTGTACCCCGTACCCCTAGACCTGGGTAACTTGCCGGCCCTCGACCTTCGGGTAGTAAAATGACAAGTGGCGACTCCTTCTCACGTGCGTCCGTCGCGCGTCCCCGGGATGGTGGACACTTCAAAGCCGCGTCACATAGGCTTCGCGCATGCGTGCCCCGATGAGACAAAATTTGGGTGCGCACAGCTTGGCGACTCTACTGGGGACCTCTAGATGGTTCGGGCTCGATTCCGTTTGCTTGCTTGCATGTTTATTTATCTCTTTCCGCACATTTATTTTTAAGCACATTTATCTCTCGCATTTACTTTATGCATTTGCATCGCATCATTCTAGCGGGTTCCTAGGTACCTTGTCCGAAATCCCACGGGCACCAAAGATAGGAAGCTAGGTTAGTCAGAGGTTCCGAGTAAGGGAACGGATCGAGTCGGCTATGCCACCGAACCGGCCCCCAAAAATCCTCGCTCGATTTCAAGGAATTCACACCCTTGTATCGGGAGCCCCCATCCCTAGTTAGCAGTTCTCCCAGTAGTGCCGGAAACCATGCATACACAGTGTCAGCACCCCATTTTGGCTCACCGATTCAAACCACATTATCAGCAATGATCCAAGCTATGACTTGAGCAGAGTACAGAAAAACGGCTCAACAAAGCGAAAAATCACTATTCATCCTCGAGTCGGCAAAATTGAGCAAATGACCCATGGATGTGACAGAAGGACTCCAAGGGTCACCAAAAGGCAACAGAGCGACCAGAAAGCTCAACAATGTCAAAAACTAGCATTTTCAGTATATCACATAGACGGTACTATTTTCCGATAGTTCGCTCGACCATCGGAAGATAGCCAATATTGGACTCCAAAAATCCACTCCAATGCCAAACAGATGAAAAGTGTCCCCAAAGGCATTTTGCAAATCATCTGCTCTATACAGAACAACTTTCTGTATACAGACAACTTTTCAATGGAAGTCCAAAAATGCCAGTTTCCTGGAGAAAAGTTAATTCCAAATATCAGACGCGGCCATGCCCCACCAGCACACAGAGCATGAACAATGCTTCAGATTGTCTCTTGGAAGTCACACAGACACTTCAAATGACTTCCGAGCGGCAAAACAAGCATACCCCTCTTCGGAAGAGCATAGCCGAAGACTGGTCTGATGGAATTACGACAAACGAAGTTCATACCGCATTGTCCTGAGAACTCTAGCAGACATTCACAATTGGGCAAAACAGACAGCGAAACCTTTATCAGTTTCCCAAGTAACCTCCGAGGAGAGGAAATGGCCATTTTCAGTGGAAATGCATATCCGGAGGTCTTTTTTACGAAAACTTGACGCCGAGGTCAATCCTACACCATGCTAGCCTTCTCAGGGCTCAACGTGGAATCGTCGGAATAAATCACACGACTCATCTAGACCTCCCAAGCAGTGCTTTAGAGGTCTCAGATACACTTTTCAAGTCCTTGGAGGTCTGATCTCGACAAACAGAGATTACAGTAATCTCTGGAGTGCCCAAGCAACTCAGAAATCACTCTGAGAAATCCAGTTTCGGCCTCCTAGGATGTCTCCGGCCCCACGTTAGCATTACCGGCTTAAGGGACAATTGTTCACGTTGTCTGACAATTTATGTCAAAATGACCAACGTGAGATGCAGACACAAGATATGCTGTCAGAAGCGGACAACTTCGCTCTGGTCACCTATAATGAGCAAAATCGGCTTCCGAGCCTCGTACACTTTCGGGACATTTCTCCATGAAAAATGCCAATCTCGGGCTCATTAAACCCGTTTTCTCGCGCATGTCGATAATTCGACGTTCAATTCGAACCACGAACTTCGAATGCGCGACCAATCGAGACCCGAGCTTTCTCCCGGTTTCTCCTCTTCGGTCGTGGGACCCATGGATTGCCCAAGGGCAACTCCTCCCTTGCCAAAGCCATCCATCCCATGCTCTCTTGCACTCTTTGCCTTCAAAATATCTAGCTTTATCCATCTTGCACTCAACCATCACCATCCATGCATTCAATGCATTTGGCTCATCTTCATGAAGAATGCATGGAGGAGATTCATCCTTATCTTGCTTAGCAAATTCGGATCCCCATAAGCATGCCCTTAATCAAGCTTTTTCACACTTAATTGCACTTAAGCATAGCCTATATATTGTCCAAATGTCATTAACTTAATGATACACCTTCAAGCACTCTCTCTCTAGCATTTCTCAGTCAAACAAAAGCTCTCAAACTCTCAAGGAGTTCAGCAAAATCGCAGCTCAGCAAGAACAAGCAAAACCAAGCAAAACCGGGCAAAGTCTTAAGTCGAAATCCATCCTGGCGTAAATCCAAACTTTACCAAACTTCATATCCCACATGTTTTTGACCCCCTCTATCCATTTCTGAACTTAGATTTTAAGTTTGAAGCATCTAAACCATAGAACCAGCCTTGAACAAAATCTGGACGGATTTGGTCCTTCTCGGGTCAATAATGTCAAACCGGGTTTCAAGCCTTTCCAAGTCGGTTTGAGCTACCAAAACCCATCAAACACCTCCCCACACAACCCTAGGGTGTCAAGGAGTCAAGAAATCCAAGAAAAACCCGTCGGTTTAACCCCAGGAAGAAGAAACAGCCCGACTGCCCAGTCGGGTCGAAATTTCTGACTGTTTGTATGGTTTTCTTGCAGTTCGGGTCGATCCGTGACCCTTTTCGACGAACGACCACTTCTATCACCTCTAGGGGTCAGTTAGGAGTCAGGAGCCGTTGGCCTTGCTCAAAAATTCATCGGAATCCATCGTTATGAATTCCGACCCGAAAACTGCCCAGTCGGGCCAGTTTCCAAACATGCTCTATTTTCGGTGAATTTTGCAGGACTGTGTGGGTCGACCCGACAACTCTGGGAGCAAATGACCACCACGGTCACCTAGAGGGGTCCCTTGGCTACCCAAGGCCCCCGACCTTGCCTCAAAATTCCATCGAGAACCTCCGTGGCGACGTCCGACCCGACTTGTGCCAGTCGGGTCTGTCCAGTATTCCAGCCGGGTCTGTTTTGTGCCATTCGGGTCTGTTCAACGGAAAACAGCCCAAACTCGACCCATCAACGGTCCAACCTGACTCTTGAAGGTGCCATCCCGCATCTCGGGACTAGGTATGACCATTCTCGACTTAGAGGAGCTAGGACTTTTACATTCTCGTTGCGTTTATGGAGTTATAAGGGGTTTTATATATGTTTTATTTTCAAGTTTTAATCTTTATGCATTTTCCATGTTATATCATGCATATTTATCCTTGATTTATATGCTAGCATGTCAGGAAACACTTGGATCGTAGTCGAGAAGAACATCCCGACCCGAGAAAGGCAAAGAGCTCACGGGTTTCCCTCCAAGGGAGGTGACCGAATGCTCTCTTGCTCCTTTCGGGCAAGGAACGATCTTCTTGATCCGATCCAAGTTCGATTCCCGAGTTTCATCGTATTTTCTCACGTGCACGAAGTCGGTATTGTTTTATCGATTCCTTAAATAACTTGTTTGTGCATGTTTCCATGTTCGAATACGTTATTCAAATCATGGCAATACCGACTTTCGTTTAATCGTGTCATTTATAATGTTTGTCGTTTAAGCATGCGAGAAATGATTCGAAACGAGACGGGGAAACCTCGTGGAACCCCATACGGGCCATGGGACCTCTCGGCTATCTCCAAGGAGAAGTAACCGAGAGCCTCTTAGA
Source organism: Punica granatum (assembly GCF_007655135.1). NCBI lineage: Eukaryota > Viridiplantae > Streptophyta > Magnoliopsida > Myrtales > Lythraceae > Punica > Punica granatum. The sequence continues at coordinate 21,059 of NW_022204380.1, read as the reverse complement.
CTCGTACGGGTTGCATGAGGCTTCCTCTTCCCGTTTTAAGTCCATTCTCGGCTTTCGTGTAATTTACAATTTACATTATCGTCGCAATAGCGAATGAAAATGTCTTTTCAAAACAAAGGATGCATGGATTCGGGTATCGATGACTCATTCAGGTTCATTCGATTACGATGGTAGTTTCGGTCATTGGACCAAATTATCCTCGATCCTTATGGAATCGTCTTGGTCGTCGAGTCGCGAATCGTTTTCACAATTAATGCATTCGGCACAACCCTTAAGCATTAATTTCACGAACGGGTTAATCGGGACGCTCACATGATTAAACCCACTTCACACTAATAAAGTTTACACGGATTGGCCATTAACTGATTACTCGCGTCGATGAGTTCTCAAATGACGTTGGTGCCCTTTTTAAACTTATCAATTTCAAAACCCGAAATGCGCGGTCCGATGTAGCATGGATGTCTGAAAAGGGCTTATGTGTCTCAACTTGAGTTTTTACCTGATTCCAAGTAACTCAGCTCAGGATACAGAAGATCTTTCTAGATCACTTCCGGGCAGATCAACCGGTTCTTTGGCTTTTTCGGGGTTCTTGCACAATCTTGGACGATCCAGGGAATTGGTCGACACCGGCTACAGGCCAAGGTGGCCCGCACTGCGATGTTCCCCCTTTTCTGAAAATAATTTTCAAATAAAGAGCAAAATCGTCTTTTCACAATTTAGCGACACCCTTAGGGTTAGCATGACAGAAACACTACAGTACGGGATAAGAACGGGCTACCTGTTCAGGTGCAAGTTCATCTGCATAGCCTTTTCTTATCTAACTAATGAGTTTCTATCATCCTAACATAGACTCGGGTAACTAGAACGGTTATCTCTGTCAGAAAACATGCAAAATGCTGATTAACCTTTCACTCGACCTAACCAAACACTAGATAATGGTTAGGAGGAACTCTAGATTCCAAATCTAGAGTCAAAACCCGAGTTTGGCTAATTCAGTGGAAATTCAGTGTCACAATACAGAACAACTGTAAAAGCAATCCACACACATGAGATTTGACTCTCTTTGTCAAGTTCTCAAAACAAAGTCGAATGCTAAAACATTGGCACGTGCTTGTTTGTCTAGGGTAGGATTTGCATGCCAAAATACCCCGGATTAACAACTTGTTAAAACACGTACACTCGATAATAACAAACACGTTGTCTGTTATTTACCTGCTGCGTGTTATCTTTCAACACTTGTTTGTCATACGGGTCGAGCCTGATCCCTAGGCCGAATAATATTAGGGTTCAACGCCCTAATCATCGATCACACGGTCCAACGCCCTAATCAACACTCACAGGGTCCAACGCCCTATTCAGTGAGAGCGTGCATTGAATTTCAGTTCTTCGGTCTTTTCCCTAAACTCACGGTGAGTTAGAGCGGAATAATAACTGAACGCGAGTCGACTGGAATTCGGCCATTTGTAATTTTTATTTATTGTTTTCGAGACATTGTAAGGACTTTTATTTTGTACATTTGTTCTGTAAGAATTCCAGTCGGTGAGCGAACGGTCCGATAGTCGAATTAATCGAATCGGTCTAATGCTTGCCCAGATACAAGTAAATCTAAGAACTCGCAGTTCTGGTTCACGCAGGGATTCAACCTCCATGGTTCGATGAACTGTAACGCAGGATTGTGAACCAACTCCCCGACATACGGGTTTACTTCTCTCTCGGCTTCTCAACCGACATCGTTTGGTTCACCGAATCTCCGGTGTCAAAACGTGCGAGCCGAGTGCAACTTAATTCATGCGGTAAATCTAAAACATGCAAGCCTAGCAAACCAGAGTACCGAAAGGGCGTGAGGGATATAGGCCCGCACGTAACATGAACCCCCGAACACGGATTTTCCAGTTCCGCACAGATCAATGCCTTAAAAACAAAATAGGTGTTCCATACCCCTAGACCCGGGTAACTTATCCGCCCTCGACCTACAGGTCGTAAAATGATAACTGGCGACTCCTTTTCTCACGCGTGTCCGTCACGCGTCCCCACGGGAAGGTGGACACTCCTAAGCCGCGCGATCCAAAAGCGCGCATGCGGGCCCCGACGAGAGTCCACATTCGAGTACGTACAGCTTGGCGACTCCACTGGGGACACACTTAGTGGGTTCAGGCTCGATCTGTTTGCTTTGCTTGCATGTTTATTTATCGCTTTCCGCACATTTTATTTTTCGCACATTTACTTTTCTGCACTTGCATTGCATCATTCTAGTGGATTTAGGTACCTCGCCTGAAATCCCACGGGCGCCGATTTAGGAAGCTTGGTTAGTCAGAGGTTTCGAGTAAGGGAACGGGTCGAGTCGGCTCAACCACCGAACCGGCCCCCAAAGATCCTCACTCGATTTCAAGGAATTGACGCCCTTGAATCGGGAGCCCCCATCCCTAGTTAGTGGTTTTCCCAGTAGAACACTGAAACCATGCATAAACAGGGACCGTCATGCTGGACCAAAAATAACCTTCACGCCGCCAACCGACCCAAAAGTTGAGTCTTTGAGTCGGCTCGTAGTTTTTCTTTTAGGCGAGCCTTTTGTTGTTTTCACTGAATGAGTGTTGTACAATGTAAAGAACTCGTGTTATAGTTTATTTTTCTGCACCTGCATGCATTTTTTCAAAACAACCTAAGACATTGCATCGGTTTAATGTTTAAGCTCCCCTTTTCAAACTATCTTTGTAAATTAAGGAACTTGAACCAAATTCATGCAATGGCATTAGCTTTTGAAAACTTATACACTGCATGCATTCTATCTATTTCTATGTTTGCACAGCAGCTGCCATGTCTCGTACGACAGGCGAGTCGTGCCAACATTCGCGGGTAGACCACTTGCGGTCTTCACCTCTCCATGGCGAGACGTGCTATGACCAGAGGCCGTCCAGCCCGGCCACCCACCCCACATGACAGGCGAGTCGTGCCAACATTCGCGGGTAGACCACTTGCGGTCTTCACCTCTCCATGGCGAGACGTGCTATGACCAGAGGCCGTCCATCCTGGCCACCCACCCCGCACAACAGGCGAGTCGTGCCAACCTTCGCGGGTAGACCACCCGCGGTCTTCACTTCTCCATAGCAAGATGTGCTGTGACCAGAAGCCGAGTCTATCCCGGCCACCCACCCTGCACGATAGGCGAGTCGTGCCCACTTTCGCGGGCAGGCCACTCGCGGCCTTCACCCTTCCTCCTCGGCAAGACGAGCCATGGCCCGAGGGCCGATCAACCTTCCCAGGCGAAGTTAACCAACACTAACTTTTTCCTAACAGAGAGTGTCACCGCGTGATCAAACGCATGTCCCTCTGCGTGACCCCGCGCATCTAACAACGATCAAGCGTGCCTCATACATGTCCAAGCATTTTCACACCAACTCATGCACGCACGCTCAAAGAATCAATGCATGTCTCTCGGTGTGCTCGTACGACGTTTACCAGGCCAGTTCGCTTCCCTACACCCTTTCATTGGAATTGCGAACAGTTCATGCTCCTTCATTGTTTCCTTCTTCCATTGCAGGAAATCCCCAACAAGAAGGCAGCCTGAATACTGAACCACCACAATTGAGGCAACAAACGTCTCTCATCTAGCTTCTTGGGATTTCAACACTGAGTTCCCACCCTCCCTCCACAAAGAATGTGAGAAAATCAGAGTCGCCGCTTTGCAGCGCCATGCGCTGTTCCTCAGCATTGACCTTTGCTTTTGCATCTCTTGCACTTTCTTATCAAGCTGCATTTACTGCATCGGGCTCAGGCCCTGCATCGGGCTCCACCCTTGCATTTACTGCATCGAGCTAAGCTCCACTTTTGGGCTTCGGCCCCGCATTGGACCTCAGTCCTGCATTTACTACTTTCGGGCCTCAGCCCAGCATTTACTGCTTTTTGGCTCCAGCCCCACATTTACTGCTTTCAGGTTTTGACACCTCGCATTTACTGCTTTTAGGCTCATCTGAAATCCAAAATCTACTTGGATTCAAATTCATCCAAGCGATACTCCGAGGAGCAAGTCTAATCCTTCAACTGCAAAGACCGGAAGTGATAGCTCCACAAACAGAGCATGACCCAACTCTCGATCGCAGGAGATACCAGCACGGTCATGCCTCCGATCAAAGAATGGATCTCACCCGTCCTCAGCCGTCGTCGCCGACTAAGCACTGGAACAACATGTGCAGTCTTCTTTAAACTCTCTTTTGCTTTAATTTAAATGCATTCCCACAAATGGGCTCCCGACATGAACAAATCCTTCAACGGAGCATTAGGACGGTCTTGCGACGCCCTATTAGTTCTGTTAGACATGTTCGACTCGCTTGTCCTCATGGGACTCGGCTCCTCGAGCCCTCCGTAGGACGACTGCGCAAGCCTACTCTCAACCAGGGAAAATATGCTTATGTGACCTCAGTCACGGTCTAACCACTCCAGAGTGGTGATGACCAGATTCTCGGAAACAAATGTCGTCTGCACGCGGCACCCCATGGGTCGCAGGCGGGACAAAAAGGGATTTTCCCATGGGATCACCCCATATTTCTTACCACATAATCGCCTAATGCATTGTCTTTTTTGTCATCCTTCACAGGGGCACATTGACCACAGGCAAAGAGCGATGCACGAGTTCACGTTTTCCCGAGAACTTGTCTCGGACCCTTTCCTTATACTTTAACGAGGGACGTGTCCAACGATAAGGTACCCCCTATGATGTCGAAGACGAGGACAATCAAACGAATCACTCAGCATTTATGCAACTGTCTTCCTTGAACATCCAATGACTTCAGCAGCGTGCATCCTCCAAGAGGCACGTACTGCAAAGAACAACAAGAGATGATCGGAGATATCGCACAATGCGCCTACCATGGGCCACTTCAACAAATGAAGACCGGGGCATCCCCGTTCAACATTCGCACCAAGGCAACCTCGTTTCCCTATTCACGGGGCAATTTTACATTTTCTTTCTAGTCAACAGGGGAAATTCACCTGTAAAGCTTGCAAGGGCAAATGACACGAAGTTCGACTTCCAAGTGCACAAGAGTCAAACTTCCAAGAAAGCCGGTCCTCACAAAATAGGGCTAGCAACATGCAACGAGTCTCCACGAGGCGAAGCGCACCAAAGTGGCCTCGGCGATGCAAAGTTGAGGAGTTTCAAACAAAGACACGGGGCACAAAACAAACCCCGGCTGCAAGAAAAAAAAACAGAGCGGAAAGAAACGGGAAAAACCCGCCTGTGCGCACCCGAATTTCATCTCGTCGGGGCACGCATGCGCGCGCCTAAGCAAACGCGGCTTGGGAGTGTCCACCTTCCCGGGGACGTGCGACGGACGCACGTGAGAAGGAGTCGCCACTTGCCATTTTACGACCCGAGGGTCGAGGGCCGGCAAGTTACCCGGGTCTAGGGGTACGGGGTACACCTAAATGCTAAGGCAATGGTCGTACGGAACCGAAAATTCCGAATTCGGGGGTTCTATTAAGTGCGGGCCTATATCCCGCACGCCCTCTCGGTACTCTAGCTTGCTAGGCTTGCCATTTTGTTTATTTACCGCGTGATTTAGAGTTGCGCTCGACTCGCCCGTTTTGACACCGTAAATTCGATGAATTGATCAAGTTGGACCAAGAGTCCGAAAGATGAGTAGGCTTGTGCATCGAGGAGTCGGTTCACTATCTTAGCGTTACAGTTCATCGAACCGTGATGGTTGATTCCCTGCGTGAACCGAAACCACGAGTATCCAAGCTTACTCACCCTTTGGTGGCGATAGACCAACTTAACCGATCCAGCACTCGGACCTCTCGCTCACCGATCGGGGATCCTTACAAGGAGATGAATGAACATACAAATAGAATCCTCACAATGTTCTCTCGAACAATTACAAAGTATAACCGAATAAGTAAATGGATCCCGATCGGTTTGCATTGGGCCACTATTCCGCTCCTGCTCACCGTGTATTTTGAATAACCGATAAATAAATTAAGGCAACGCGGGCTCAAAGAGCCGGGGGTCGGGTCCGATCGAACCGTCGGTTTGCAGAAAAACGACTTGTTTCCACTGTAACCGTTGGATCGATCGAGCTCCCGGGTGATATCTAAACACGTTTCACGCGCTCAATCCAAATCCGCCTTCCACATAGGCCGTATTCAGAGTGTGACGGTGAATCGAGGCTAGATCCCATTCCGCACTCGGGTTGCACGCGCTCGGTGAGTTAAGAGGCGTTGGACCTCGTGTTCGGTGATTTGGGGCGTTGGACCCCATGCAACACGTGACTTATGGGTTCGGGCCCGAACCGCAATAAATCATCAAAAGCAAGAATAAAACGGAAGAAAACTGATGTAACTGACACGATACAGAAAGCAACTGACAATTGTCGATGAATACAGACAAGTGGTGTATTAAGTCGAATGTACGTGATTTAATCAGTTATTACCCGTGGTTGATTGGCAAACAATGCATCTAACCTAGGCAAACATAGAGGGCGGGCTAGGATAAGGTTCTAAGCCGATTACATGTGTGTGTTTGTTTTATGACTCTTATTCAGTTAAGTGTCACTGCGGTTTCACTGAATTAGCCAAACTCGTGTTTTGACTCTAGATTGGAATCTAATATTCCACCTATCCATTATCTAATGTTTATTTAAGTCAAGTACATGATTAATCCGGTTCTTCGTCTTTTTCAACTGAAATAAAAAGGTTCACCACCGAATCTACGATAGGAAGATAGAAACACCGAAAGTGAACGGAATGGGCCGTACGAATGAAACTCGCACCCGAACGGGCCGTCCCTTTCCGTCCATAGATCGAGGTGTTTCCGACTCCCTAAAGCCTAGGATATCGATGAATCACGGAATGACGACTATGCCCTTGAGTGGTAAAACATGTGATGTTCATATATAAATTAAAGATCGTGTGACACGAAGAGGTCTAAAGAGGACTCGCGCATCTCGACTCGAGCCGCCTCAAATTGGGCCCGGACTCGAGTCATAGTACGCGAGTACTTGCTAGACACGATTCTATTCGTGTTACACGTCTCGATGTTTTGAAATTATGAGCTTTTAAGGAAAAGGGCATTTCCGCCGTTCCATGAACCATCGATACGTTTACGAATTAATATTCAATTTGTCCAATTATTTAGTCCGAGTGATTTAATTAATCAAATGATGCGTCCCATTTCTCGTTTGTGGAATGGTTTAGTGATTGAGGAGTTAAACCTTGATTATTATGGGCTAATGAGACGATTGTTCGGGGTTAATGCGCCTAACATGTAAATTAATCGTGAAGCTAATGATTTAAACAAAAAATATAATTGCAATCAATTACAAGAATCGGTTTTAATCGTTTCTTGCATGCGTAAGACGCCAAACATAATAAGAACACACACATTTACAAAGTCGATGCCACCATGGTCTTGGAATCACAAATAAACATGTAATACAAACACAAACATGATATATAATGGAATCAATAAAATGGCATCGGCACGAAAAACGAGGTAAATCGTAAATGTAATAAACATGAAAACAGAGTCGGATCAGGGTCAAGGGGTCTATTTTGGATCTAGATTCAGTTTGGAGAGGGCTAAATTAGACCCAAAAAAACAGTGTGATCTGATTTGTCGAATATACGAAAAGTTCGGTAAATAATTTTTATTTGGAGTTTCAGCGCCCATAAAAATATGAAATTTTGTGTGGAACCTTAAAATAACATCAGGAATGTGTGGTAAAAATTTCAGTTCATTTTGAAGTCGGATGGTTCGCGAGATCTATCAAAATCAGACCGGAAACACCGAAATAACGGGTAAACATTTTTTATCCGGAGATCCAGTGCACAGAAAAATCTGAAATTTTGTATGGGGACTTAAAATAACATCAAGTGTCTGTGGTAAAAATTTCAGCTCATTTCGAACTCGGATGGTTCACGAGACATATCAAAATCTGGCCGAGAATACCGAAATAACGGGTAAACATTTTTTATCCGGAGATCCAGTGCACAGAAAAATCTGAAATTTTGTATGGGGACTTAAAATAACATCAAGTGTCTGTGGTAAAAATTTCAGCTCATTTCGAACTCGGATGGTTCACGAGACATATCAAAATCTGGCCGAGAATACCGAAATAACGGGTAAACATTTTTTATCCGGAGATCCAGTGCACAGAGAAATCTGAAATTTTGTATGGGGACTTAAAATAACATCAAGTGTCTGTGGTAAAAATTTCAGCTCATTTCGAAGTCGGATGGTTCACGAAGTTGCTCAAGGGCCAAACCCGGGATCTAAGGAAAATCATGCGAAATGAGCCCCTAACACCCCATATCAAACAAATATCGAAGAACATAGCTTCTCTAAGTCATAGAGGAGTCTTACCTAGCCTCGGAACACGAGGAAGGAGTCGGAGAAGTGGCCGTGGGAGTCGCAAGACTCGGCTTGAAGTCGCGGAAGTGAGCAATCCGAGAGAAAACAGCCGCGGCTAGTCGCGGGAGAACGGCTTGGCACGCGAGCTCCGGGCACGGCACGGTGCAAGGTCGGGCTCGTTGGACTCCTAAGAGGTAGATCTAGACGAGCACGGGCAGACCCGAGCGTGCCGAGCCCTAGACAAGCTCGAAAAACGTGAGAGAAGTTCGGGTATGAACACGGAAAACCCGGTAAGTGAAAAACAATGAAACGGAGGTTGTGCACGGTGGATCGGCCCTCGGATCGTGACCACCTCTTCACGAGAGAGGGTGAGGGTCGTGAGGAACCCTTTGAACGTGATGGCACGACTCTCCGAAGTCGCGGGAGAAAATGGCACGTCGAGGAGCTCGGTTGCACGCGGCTTGGAGACTCGGGACCCGATTACAACTTTGGCTGGAAAGTGATGTTAGGGACCTCAAATGGAAAATCTAAGCCCGGAAACGGACTTAGGGGATGGAAAATAGGTAGGCTAGGGAGTTTGGTGATTTTTGGTTTAAGTCGGGTCGGGTGGTTACCGGAATACCGGGTGGTTTTCCGACGGTTTTGGCCGGTTTCGGCCTTGGCAAGGAGTGGTACGAGCTGTGGGAGTGGGCTGAAAGTTGAGAGGATTTTAGAGGGAGATTGGCTTGAGAGAGAAGGAGAATGAAGAAGTGATTAAGTCTAATGATCAATGGGAGCTTATAGGGAGGCTTAACGGTGTGATTAAATGATGTTAAGTGCGGTTTTTTGTATGCTAAACTAGGGCTGCCGAATTTCAATGGGATTAAGGGGGAAAGTGTCACATTGAGTGTAGGGAAAGGAAGAGGAGTTGATGGGAAGTGATGGAGTGATGGATGGGTGTAAGTGTGTAAGAAGAAGTGATGGGTGTAAGAGCCAAAATTCAAATTGTGTGGAGGGGGAGCTTTGGAGCCGACGGGTGAGAGAGCTTGAGCCGCGGCTTGGGCTGTCAATTCGGAGCCGAGGGTTGAGCCGTGGCTTGGGGTTGAGCCGCGGCTTGACGGCTTGGCTTGGCTGAGCTGTGGGTCCCGTCTGATTGAGATAAAAGCCAGAAAATGCTTGAAACCCGATTGAGCTTGCATCCGACCTCCGATGTCCAATTAATTTGAAGATTTGGAATGCTTGAACTACGAGGATTTGAATGAGCCCAATATCGCCGTACGTCGTGTGAACGAACGTACGGGTGACTCGGCGCTTCAAGAGTCGGTTTTGCCCTGTTCGGACGTTCGGAGTGGAATTTAATGCCCTTCGACCTCCGATTGACCTCTGTGCATCCTTGCATTCGTTTTGGCGGTCCTTTTGCCCCGTGGGGAATCGTTGGCTCGTTGTCCTCGGTCGGGGACCGTTGGCCCGGGAAGACCTAGGGACTTTGACCGGGATTCTCTCAATGTGCCCCGAATGCCTTGAGGTGCTCGAGGATTATTGTGAGGGGCTCAGAGATCGTCGTGGTCTCTGCTTTCCGTGGAAATACCCCGAAGGTTTGCCGGGAGACGTTCGTGACCACTGAAACGTACTTCGGGAAGCCGAGCCGAGTTCCGGAAGGTTGTCTGAAACATGTTCCCCGGCCCTGGTGGTCCCTGGGCGCCTGTAGACCCGTTTTGAGGGGCCGTTTGCTTGTCAGTGGAGCGAACCCCGGGAGCTCTGTCAGAAAAGGCGTCCGTGGGGGATCGGGGTGTCCCGGCTAAAGCGGGATGTCCCGGAAATGCGCCCGGACGTGTCATTGGTCATTTTGGCACTGGGAGGGATTTTTGGAGCCCCATATTGGGCACCTTTCGGTGCTTCGGTGACTCAGTGATGAATAGTGCCACAGTGCAAGCTCCGTTGTTTTCGGGATTCCTCGTTCGTCTGTTCTTCTGACTGCTTTCTTCCGCCTTTCTCAGTGGACCGTGTTTTTCTTTATTGTTCATGACCCCGTGCCCGCCTATTTGCCTCCGATTGCCGGGCGATGAATATTGTCCCGAGCTTCAGTCGGGAATCCTTGTGCGGGAAGCCGGTGGGCCAAAATGGGGTGCTGACAGCTTGCCCCTCTTTGGTTGCATGCTCGGTTAGAGGATGTAGCCAAAGACCATGAGAGGCACCCTTTTTGGTCACGGCGACCGCTTCTGTTATCGCTCTCTGTGATAGCTTGCTCCCTCGTGTTGGATACTTAGGGAGGATGTGCGAAGGTGCCCGGACCTGTCATAGGGTAACCACCTGATTAGGAAGCGAACATTATGAAATTTAGATGAGGGGTCTAAACCCCATACGACAGCATGTGCAGGGCCAAGGCCCGAGCAGCATGTGCAGAAATGGACGCGAAGTCCGTGGACGCGAAGTCCGGAAAGCGTGGAAAGCAGTAAAATGGACGCGAAGTCCGTGGACGCGAAGTCCGGAAAGCAGTAAAGTCACTAGGCCGAAGCCCGAGGAAAGCAGTAAAATGGACGCGAAGTCCGGAAAACAGTAAAGTCACTAGGCCGAAGCCCGGAAAGCAGTAAAATGGACGCGAAGTCCGGAAAGCAGTAAAGTCACTAGGCCGAAGCCCGAGGAAAGCAGTAAAATGGACGCGAAGTCCGGAAAACAGTAAAGTCACTAGGCCGAAGCCCGAGGAAAGCAGTAAAATGGACGCGAAGTCCGGAAAGCAGTAAAGTCACTAGGCCGAAGCCCGAGGAAAGCAGTAAAATGGACGCGAAGTCCGGAAAGCAGTAAAGTCACTAGGCCGAAACCCGAAGAAAGCAGTAAAATGGACGCGAAGTCCGGAAAGCGATAAAGTCACTAGGCCGAAGCCCGAGGAAAGCAGTAAAATGGACGCGAAGTCCGTGGACGCGAAGTCCGAAAAGCAGTAAAGTCACTAGGCCGAAGCCCGAGGAAAGCAGTAAAATGGACGCGAAGTCCGTGGACGCGAAGTCCGGAAAGCAGTAAAGTCACTAGGCCGAAGCCCGAAGAAAGCAGTAAAATGGACGCGAAGTCCGTGGATGCGAAGTCCGGAAAGCGATAAAGTCACTAGGCCGAAGCCCGAGGAAAGCAGTAAAATGGACGCGAAGTCCGTGGACGCGAAGTCCGGAAAGCAGTAAAGTCACTAGGCCGAAGCCCGAGGAAAGCAGTAAAATGGACGCGAAAGACGTGGACGCGAAGTCCGGAAAGCGATAAAGTCACTAGGCCGAAGCCCGAGGAAAGCAGTAAAATGGACGCGAAGTCCGTGGACGCGAAGTCCGGAAAGCGATAAAGTCACTAGGCCGAAGCCCGAGGAAAGCAGTAAAATGGACGCGAAGTCCGTGGACGCGAAGTCCGGAAAGTAGTAAAGTCACTAGGCCGAAACCCGAGGAAAGCAGTAAAATGGACGCGAAGTCCGTGGACGCGAAGTCCGGAAAGCGATAAAGTCACTAGGCCGAAGCTCGAGGAAAGCAGTAAAATGGACGCGAAGTCCGTGGACGTGAAGTCCGTGGACGCGAAGTCCGGAAAGCAGTAAAGTGGACGCGAAGTCCGGAAAGCGATAAAGTGGACGCGAAGTCCGTGGACTCGAAGTCCGTGGACGCGAAGTCCGGAAAGCGATAAAGTGGATAGAGAGCAAGGGAAAGTAAGGGCGGGAAAGGATGCCAAGTAGTTCGTCGGGGATGTCGGCAGAGGTAGACTGTCCCGTTCCAAATCGAGCTTGTTATCTGTCTTTTCCTTGAGTTAGGGCCAAGAGAATTCTCTGTTATGCCTTCCACTCGGTTCGAATCCCCAATCTGTCGCACAAGCCAATCGCGTGCTCGTCAGGAGGGAGATGCCCCCCGGGGTTCCATGCGTATCTGCAGAGAAGAGCATAACTCTTCGTTAGTCATGTGGACAGTGGCGCGCGCCAAGTGTACAGGGCTGATGCTGTCCCGAAGGTGTTGATCTGCTGTAGATTGGCGTTGCTGCTGCGATGAAGTTGCTTCGTCGATGCTTTGCCCTTGGGGTGGCGGTGTGTTTGATCTGCCGGAAGCCGGCTTTGCTGCTAGGGCGGTTACTCTTTGCCCTGCCGGATGTCAGCTCTGTCACAGTGACGATTGTAGTTCGCTAGGGACGCCCGGTTGTGCGATGAGGGATTCGAACTCTGGGGTAGAGTGCCTACGTATCCCGAGGAGTCGGGAATCAGAGTCTGCCGTAGTTCCCGCGTTTGTTGTACTTGTGATCCTGACATCATTAGTAAGTCATGGAGGTTACTAACAACGTGTAAGCGTGGGTAAAAAGATGTCTTTGAGACGCATGCTCTTTAGTTTCGGGTCGCCTGAGCGACCCGCAAAGAGTTTTTGTTTTAGCGATGCGAATGGGATCCCGCTTTCAGAGGCCCCGATGTGAGGCCTCCGGGGCTCCTGTTGGCCTTGCATGGGCATATCGAGACGGTCTCAAAGGTGCCCAAGCGGCTCTATCGGTTGTTCGACACGCCTGTGAACTTAGGACCCTTCTTATCAAGGTGCCGTAGGGCGGCTGCATTTGTAACCCGCATGGGGAATTTTGTTCAAATTTGGTCAGACCTCGGTCTAGTCATTTTCAGAGTGTTATGACTAGACTCCTTGAAAGAAATGTCTAGGATTTTGGCTTTGTGGTAGCCGATTGAAGGGTGGTTGTGACCCATTTTGGAGTTATGTAAATGACAAGGAGAAAAGAGAAAGCTTAGAGAGCACGTTGCCCCAAGCTAAAAGAATACACGGGTTCACGCCTGCAGCGAAATGTACCCCCTTTTTGTCTTTCCGCGGTGTGGGCTGCGCCAAACTCCTCGGATGGCGTGCTCGGTTGTCCACTACGCCTGGGGAAGAATCCGCCTTGGAAAGTTGAGTTATGTTGAAGAGCCGATCGGGGATCGCGTTGGAGTAGACATCCTGGCCATTTCCCTTGGGGATCCCTAGCTCGCGCAGTGTGCGAGAGCCTCGGGTGGCTGTTTTGTTTATCTCTCGTTTTGCTCTCCTTTTACTACGGTCACCCACCTCGGGGCCGCACCTCTTAACCTAAAGGGGATGAACTCTCCTTTTGCCACGACCGCCCGCCTCGGGATTTTCGGTCATGCCTCTCTTTTGCCCTAGCTTTTGCCTAGGTCGCCCCGAGGGGTTTTCGACCTAGCGGGCTCGATTCTTTTATCTCTCGAGTTTGCAAGGGCGAAGTGCTCGAATGATTCGACGTTCGAGTGCGTTACGCTCTGTCTCCGTCGAGGAGTTGCGACTGCTGCTTCCCTTTTTGTTGGGATTTGTTCATTTCTTTTGGATCGGGGGTGCCGGTGCTTTTGGTGAACCTCGGAATTGCCCCATTTTTTATTGGCGGGTTTTTCCCGCTTCTTTTCTCTCTCTCTTCATTGGCGGGTTTATCCCGCTTCTTTTCGCTCTGTTTTTTTTCTCGCAGCTGGGGTCTGTATTGTGCCCCTTGTACTTGTTTGAAACTCCTCGACTTTGCATCATCGAGGCTGCTTTTGTTTGCTTCGCCCCATGGAGACTTAATGTACTTTGTTGTCCTAGCCCAATTTTGTGAGGGCTGGTTTTCTCAGAAGTCTGATGCTTGTGCACTCAAAAGCCGAACTTCTCGTCTTTTGTCCTTGCAAACTTTACAAGTCCTTTCCCCTATTGTCTAAAACGAAAACAAAATTGCCCCAGGAGCGTGGGTGACCAAGGTTGCCTCCGCGTGAATGTTGGACGGGGATGCCCCGGTCTTTGTGATTTGTGTCGGGCGTCTTGTACAACCATCGTCCCCGATCGTGCTTGTGGTTCCAGCATCAGTTGTACGCCGGAAAGGTGTGCTCTCGAAGCCGATAGGCATGTTTGTTTGTCGATTGAGACGGTTGCGCTGAAGGCATGCAGCTCGTTCGGATGCTTCCGTCGTCGGCTTCATAGGGGGTACCTCCTTGTCGGGCCCTTCCCTACTAAAGTATAGGAAGAAAGACCCGATAGGAGTTCTCGGGGACGTGTGAACCCGCGCATCGCTCTTCGCCCGCGACTGGCGTGTCCCTGTGAAGGATGACAAAGAGGATGATGCATTAGGCGATTATGCGGTGGAATGTGTGGTAAGAAATGTAAGGTGGACCCATGGGAGGTTCCCTCATCCAGCGCGCGACCCGTGGGTGCCGCGCGTGGGGGACACTCAATTCCGGGAGTCTAATCATCACCACCCTGGGGTGGTCAGACTGTGATCGTGAGCCGTATAGGTGTACTTTCCCCAATTGCTGGTTGGCATGCATAGCCGTCCTAGGGAAGGCTCGAGAAGCCGGATCCCAGGAGGACCGACGAATCGAACAATTCCGACAAAACCAATAGGGCGTCCTGAGAACTGTCCTAATGCCCCTTTCTTGTCCGGAGTCCGCTTGGGAATGTATTAAGATAAATGTAAAAAGAGAGTTTAGGGAAAAGTGCATGTTGCCCTAGTGGCTGGTTGATGGCCACAGTGGAGGGTGGGCAGGGATCATTCTTCGGTCGGAGATGTGACCGTGCTAGTGACTCTCGCGGCGGGTGGGCAGGGCCATGCTCTGTTCGTCAGAGCCGTTGCTTGTGATCTTTTGCGGTTGAAGGATTAGACTTGCTCCTCGGAGTATCGCTTGGGTGAATTTGAATCCAAGTCGATTTTTGACTTTAGATGAGCCAAAAAGCAGTAGATGCGAGGTGTCAAAACCTAAAAGCAGTAAATACTGGGCCGGGGCCCGAAAGCAGTAAATGTAGGACCAAGGCCCGAAAGCAGTAAATGCAAGATCGAGGCCCGATGCGGGGCCGAAGCCTAAAAATGGGGCCGGAGCCCGCTGCAGGGCCGAAACCCAAAAGTAAATGCAGGGCCAGAGGCCGATGTATGGTCGAAGCCTAATGCAGTAAATGCGGGGTCGAAGCCCGATGCAGGGTCGGAGCCCGATGCAGTAAATGCAGGGCCGGAGCCCGATGCAGGGTCGGAGCCCGATGCGGGGCCGAAGCCCAATGCAATAAATGTGAGGCCGGAGCCCGATGTAGGGCTGGAGCCCGATGCGGGGCTGAAGCCCAATGCAGTAAATGCAGGGTCGGAGCCCGATGCGGGGCCGAAGCCCGATGCAGTAAATGCGGGGCCGGAGCCCGATGCGGGGCCGAAGCCCTATGCGAGGCCGAGGCCCGATGCAGTAAATGCGGGGCCGGAGCCCGATGCGAGGCCGAGGCCCGATGCAGTAAATGCGGGGCCCGAGCCTGATGCGGGGCCGAAGCCCGATGCAATAAATGCGGGGCCGGAGCCCGATGCGGGGCCGAGGCCCGATGCAATAAATGCGGGGCCGGAGCCCGATGCGGGGCCGAGGCCCGATGCAGTAAATGCGGGGCCGGAGCCCGATGCAGGGCCGGAGCCCGATGCGGGGCCGAAGCCCGATGTAGTAAATGCGAGGCCGGAGCCCGATGCAGGGATGGAGCCCGATGCGGGGCCGAAACCTGATGCAATAAATGCGGGGCCGGAGCCCGATGCAGGGCCGGAGCCCGATGCGGGGCCGAAGCCCGATGCAGTAAATGCGGGGTTGATAGGAAAGTGCAAGAAATGCGAAAGCAAAGGTCAATGCTGAGGAATAGCGTGAGGCGCTGCAATGCGGTGACGCTGATTTGCTTGCGGTCTTGCTTTGTGGAGCAGGGATGAGGACTTAGTGTTGAAATCCCAAGGAGTTGGATGGATGTAAGACGTTTGTTGTCTCAATTGTGGTCGATCAGTATTCATGCTGTCTTCTTGTGTAGAATTTTCTACAATGGGAAAGAAAACAATGAAGGAGCAAACTATATTCGCGATTTCAGCGTAAGGGCTTAGGGGATTGAACTAGCCTGGTAGGTGTCGTGCGAGCGCGCTGAGGGATATGCACAAGGTGTGTCGAGGATGCGTGCATGGGCAAGGTAGGGGTGTGCTCGAACGACGCGGAAAGGGCACACTGTTGTGCTGGTGGAAGCACTTGTAGCATCGAGGGACATGTGCTCAACCATGCAATGACGTAATCGATTGCGCGGGATTAATGGGGAGTTAGTGTTGCTTAGATGGTTGGCCCTTGAGCTACTGATCGTCTCGCCGTGGAGGAAGGGTGAGGACCACGAGAGATCCACCTGCAAAGGCTGTCACAACTTTGTCTACCGTGTGGTAGTGTTAATTCTCGTGTAAAATAGTAAATAAATAGGATGCGTGCAACGCGTGAGTTTTCAAAAGCTAATGTTGTCGTTCACATTGACTCGAAAGGTTCAAAGTACAATGCAAATTTTGTAAAATAGAGCCTTAAGCTAATTTGCCACCACACTCGGGGTTTGAGCGAGCGCCGCCTTGGAAAGCACCGGGTCTAGGCGAGGGCCTTGCGGAGATATCTATCCTAGAGTGCATGTGTGGGTCTTCATGAGGCCCTTTCCTAGACCTCTCCAGGGCGGCGTTCGCTCAAGCGAGCTCCTGACCGCATCTCTGCATCTTGGCACGAGTTTGGGAGAGCTCCCTCTGAGGTGGTTGGCCGGCGAGTTCTTCGTTCCTCAGCGACCTCTCGGTGATCGAACCTAGTGTTGATGAGGTCGATCATGCTGTCCCAGAGTATACGCCATCTGCATTTCGTGGCGGGTCGGCAAGGTTCTTGTGTTCTGGTGGACTCTGCCGAGGCGCGGGCAGGAGGCCGAGCAAGGTGTCCCTTACCAAGACGACAGGAAAATCCGCCTAGGACTCGTCAACATGAATGACGTCCTATTTTTTGAAAATTGCATGATGCATGTGTGCGAAGAGAGTAAATGCCCACGGCTTAATAGAAATTACATGTACATCGCTCTTGAAATGGAAAAGACTCAAGTGGCACGCAGGCCGACTCGATGGACTGTTGTCGGCGTCGGGTTGAAGGCTTGCATGGAGGCATAGCACGATGCATGGTTCGGTGCTACAAGGACCGTGCTATCTATGGATGGGGGCTCCCGACTCAAGGGTGTGAATTCCTTGAAATCGAGCGAGGATCTTTGGGGCCTGGTTCGGTGGCATAGCCGACTCAATCCGTTCCCTTACTCGAAACCTCTGACTAACCTAGCTTCCTATTTTGGCGCCCGTGGGATTTCGGACAAGGCACCTAAAGCTAGCATGATATGCAATGCATGCGTGAAATAAATGTGCGTAAGTAGATAAGCCGTAAACGACGGAAAGCAGTAAATAAACAAGCAAGCAAGCAAACGGGATTGAGCCCGAACCCTCTAGATGTCCCCAGTGGAGTCGCCAAGCTCTGCGCACCCGAATTTCATCTCGTCGGGGCACGCATGCGCGCGCCTAAGCAAACGCGGCTTGGGAGTGTCCACCTTCCCGGGGACGCGCGGCGGACGCACGTGAGAAGGAGTCGCCACTTGCCAATTTACGACCCGAGGGTCGAGGGCCGGCAAGTTACCCGGGTCTAGGGGTACGGGGTACACCTAAATGCTAAGGCAATGGTCGTACGGAACCAAAAATTCCGAATTCGGGGGTTCTATTACGTGCGGGCCTATATCCCGCACGCCCTCTCGGTACTCTAGCTTGCTAGGCTTGCCATTTTGTTTATTTACCGCGTGATTTAGAGTTGCGCTCGACTCGCCCGTTTTGACACCGTAAATTCGATGAATTGATCAAGTTGGACCAAGAGTCCGAAAGATGAGTAGGCTTGTGCATCGAGGAGTCGGTTCACTATCTTAGCGTTACAGTTCATCGAACCGTGATGGTTGATTCCCTGCGTGAACCGAAACCACGAGTATCCAAGCTTACTCACCCTTTGGTGGCGATAGACCAACTTAACTGATCCAGCACTCGGACCTCTCGCTCACCGATCGGGATCCTTACAAGGAGATGAATGAACATACAAATAGAATCCTCACAATGTTCTCTCGAACAATTACAAAGTATAACCGAATAAGTAAATGGATCCCGATCGGTTTGCATTGGGCCACTATTCCGCTTCTGCTCACCGTGTATTTTGAATAACCGATAAATAAATTAAGGCAACGCGGGCTCAAAGAGCCGAGGGTCGGGTCCGATCGAACCGTCGGTTTGCAGAAAAACGACTTGTTTCCACTGTAACCGTTGGATCGATCGAGCTCCCGGGTGATATCTAAACACGTTTCACGCGCTCAATCCAAATCCGCCTTCCACATAGGCCGTATTCGGAGTGTGACGGTGTGAATCGAGGCTAGATCCCATTCCGCACTCGGGTTGCACGCGCTCGGTGAGTTAAGAGGCGTTGGACCTCGTGTTCGGTGATTTGGGGCGTTGGACCCCATGCAACACGTGACTTATGGGTTCGGGCCCGAACCGCAATAAATCATCAAAAGCAAGAATAAAACGGAAGAAAACTGATGTAACTGACACGATACAGAAAGCAACTGACAATTGTCGATGAATACAGACAAGTGGTGTATTAAGTCGAATGTACGTGATTTAATCAGTTATTACCCGTGGTTGATTGGCAAACAATGCATCTAACCTAGGAAAACATAGAGGGCGGGCTAGGATAAGGTTCTAAGCCGATTACATGTGTGTGTTTGTTTATGACTCTTATTCAGTTAAGTGTCACTGCGGTTTCACTGAATTAGCCAACTCGTGTTTTGACTCTAGATTGGAATCTAATATTCCACCTATCCATTATCTAATGTTTATTTAAGTCAAGTACATGATTAATCCGGTTCTTCGTCTTTTTCAACTGAAATAAAAAGGTTCACCACCGAATCTACGATAGGAAGATAGAAACACCGAAAGTGAACGGAATGGGCCGTACGAATGAAACTCGCACCCGAACGGGCCGTCCCTTTCCGTCCATAGATCGAGGTGTTTCCGACTCCCTAAAGCCTAGGATATCGATGAATCACGGAATGACGACTATGCCCTTGAGTGGTAAAACATGTGATGTTCATATATAAATTAAAGATCGTGTGACACGAAGAGGTCTAAAGAGGACTCGCGCATCTCGACTCGAGCCGCCTCAAATTGGGCCCGGACTCGAGTCATAGTACGCGAGTACTTGCTAGACACGATTCTATTCGTGTTACACGTCTCGATGTTTTGAAATTATGAGCTTTTAAGGAAAAGGGCATCCTTTCCGCCGTTCCATGAACCATCGATACGTTTACGAATTAATATTCAATTTGTCCAATTATTTAGTCCGAGTGATTTAATTAATCAAATGATGCGTCCCATTTCTCGTTTGTGGAATGGTTTAGTGATTGAGGAGTTAAACCTTGATTATTATGGGCTAATGAGATGATTGTTCGGGGTTAATGCGCCTAACATGTAAATTAATCGTGAAGCTAATGATTTAAACAAAAAATATAATTGCAATCAATTACAAGAATCGGTTTTAATCGTTTCTTGCATGCGTAAGACGCCAAACATAATAAGAACACACACATTTACAAAGTCGATGCCACCATGGTCTTGGAATCACAAATAAACATGTAATATAAACACAAACATGATATATAATGGAATCAATAAAATGGCATCGGCACGAAAAACGAGGTAAATCGTAAATGTAATAAACATGAAAACAGAGTCGGATCAGGGTCAAGGGGTCTATTTTGGATCTAGATTCAGTTGGAGAGGGCTAAATTAGACCCAAAAAAACAGTGTGATCTGATTTGTCAAATATACGAAAAGTTCGGTAAATAATTTTTATTTGGAGTTTCAGCGCCCATAAAAATATGAAATTTTGTGTGGAACCTTAAAATAACATCAGGAATGTGTGGTAAAAATTTCAGTTCATTTTGAAGTCGGATGGTTCGCGAAATCTATCAAAATCAGACCGGAAACACCGAAATAACGGGTAAACATTTTTATCCGGAGATCCAGTGCACAGAAAAATCTGAAATTTTGTATGGGGACTTAAAATAACATCAAGTGTCTGTGGTAAAATTTCAGCTCATTTCGAACTCGGATGGTTCACGAGACATATCAAAATCTGGCCGAGAATACCGAAATAACGGGTAAACATTTTTTATCCGGAGATCCAGTGCACAGAAAAATCTGAAATTTTGTATGGGGACTTAAAATAACATCAAGTGTCTGTGGTAAAAATTTCAGCTCATTTCGAACTCGGATGGTTCACGAGACATATCAAAATCTGGCCGAGAATACCGAAATAACGGGTAAACATTTTTATCCGGAGATCCAGTGCACAGAGAAATCTGAAATTTTGTATGGGGACTTAAAATAACATCAAGTGTCTGTGGTAAAATTTGCAGCTCATTTCGAAGTCGGATGGTTCACGAAGTTGCTCAAGGGCCAAACCCGGGATCTAAGGAAAATCATGCGAAATGAGCCCCTAACACCCCATATCAAACAAATATCGAAGAACATAGCTTCTCTAAGTCATAGAGGAGTCTTACTAGCCTCGGAACACGAGGAAGGAGTCGGAGAAGTGGCCGTGGGAGTCGCAAGACTCGGCTTGAAGTCGCGGAAGTGAGCAATCCGAGAGAAACAAGTCCGAGCGGCTAGCTCCGGGCACGGCACGGTGCAAGGTCGGGCTCGTTGGACTCCTAAGAGGTAGATCTAGACAGCACGGGCAGACCCGAGCGTGCCGAGCCCTAGACAAGCTCGAAAAACGTGAGAGAAGTTCGGGTATGAACACGGAAACCCGGTAAGTGAAAAACAATGAAACGGAGGTTGTGCACGGTGGATCGGCCCTCGGATCGTGACCACCTCTTCACGAGAGAGGGTGAGGGTTCGTGAGGAACCCTTTGAA
>NW_022204379.1:0-75923 GCF_007655135.1 Punica granatum | reverse complement strand
ACATTCCTCCTGAAAATGAACAGGAGAAAAGAATGAAGAGAATGGAGGAAACCATTCGAGCCCTCCAAGCAGCACATCCCGTCCTGACTTCGGTGACAGTGATTGGAATCTCTTCCGGGCATGCTGTTGCCCCCTAAGATCAAGATTCCAGATTTAAGATATACGACGGGACCAAAGACCCTCGGCACCATCTCCGTCACTATCATAGCAAAATGCTTTCGTATTGGGATTACGAGGAATTTGTCATTCAGACTTTCAAGATAGTCTTACGGGATCGGCGCTAGATTGGTTTATGACCCTGAAAGCCGGCGACATCCTTACATGGACAGATCTTTCTCAGAAATTCCTCGACCAGTACCGATTCTGTGCAGAGACACCTCCTACTCTTCTTGATCTTAGCATGTCAGAGATGAGAGAAAGTCAAACTTTCGAAGCATACGCAACGAAATGGAGGGGAAAAGCGGCAAAGCACATTCCTCCAATCACTGAACGACAGCAAGTCCAACTGTTTCATTCTACGCGCTCAGAGGCGCATATTACTCACATTTCCTGGCTCATACTCCTCTTTCTCAGACCTGATTGAGGCAAGAAAGAAGTTGAATATGGGTGTTAAGCTAGGAAGAATTGAAGACCCGTCAAGGAAGAAGGATGGAGAGACACTGAAGAAACAAACCGCTGGAATATCCAGGAGAGGCAAAGATGCGACTATTGGCATCGTCAATTCTGGACATCAGCTCCATAGCCAATTTCGGTGGACTACACCCCTACATTACCGGCTTCTCAGGCATATGCGCATCCCGTGCATTATGTGCGACCTCATCAAACGCCGCAAGCTTATTTCTCAACCCCGCCAACTGTTATCCAGTCACAACCTCCACAATAGTACCCTCCTGTTCAAGTTCAACAAGCTAGACCCCCGGCTTCGAGACCTCCTCAGCCGGCTCAATATGTTCCAGCTCCTAGAACTCAACAAGACAGTGCTGCTCAACCGCGTTCACGCAAGCAATGCACCAATTTACCAGCTCCCCCCTCTCACATATTCAGACAGCTCCTTGCAGGCAACAAGATCAAAACAGAAGCACCCGGTCCCCATTTCGATCCATCCATGCATAACCAAAATCTTCGCTGTGAATTTCATCAGGGTGCTCCTGGTCACACTCTGGATACTTGTTGGAGACTCCGGGATAAAATCTAGGAGATGATTGATGCAAGACAAATCTCCTTTAATGAGGTGAAGCCGCCGAATGTTCGTGCAAATCCTCTTCCCGATCATGGATCAGGTTCAAGACCTTCTGTGAACATGATTAGCATTGCTGCTATTGATGAGGAAGAAGACTCGCAAAAGGCCTTAACTCCATTTGCCATTAACTATGCTCCAATAGAAGTCGCATCCGCTCCCATCCCGTTCGTTATCGAAGTTCCTGCAAAGGAGCCTTATCACGATAGCCGAGTTCCCTAGACATATGAGAGCGAGGTTGCCAGTGCAGAACTAGAAATGAGCGCGATGGGAATCACGCGTTCAGGATGGGTTTATTAGGGTCCAGAGCCTGTTGACAAAGGAAAGGCTCCCACTACTGAGTTCTCAACCGTTCCAAAAGCCGTGTCACTCTCTACAAAGAAGGTCACCGATCAAGACGCCGAAGCTTTCATGAAGGTGATCAAAGCAAGCGAATACAAAGTGGTCGAGCAAATGAGCAAGTCACCAGCTCATATATCGTTGCTCGCATTGCTTTTGAACTCCGAACCTCATCGGAACGCTTTGCTGAAAGTTCTCACTGCAGCACAAGTCCCGAAAGATACTGCACCGGATAGAATCGAGGAGACGGTGAACTCTATTTTCTCGAATCAGATTTCCTTTTCGGAAGACGAAATTCCCTCGGAAGGACAAGGACACTTGCGGGCATTGCATGTAGTTTGCAAGTGCAACAACCACGTCGTTGGCCGAGTCATGATCGACAACGGCTCTGCTCTTAACGTTTGCCCCGTCTCCACGTTGAAACAGATGAACGTGGACATGAGTCGCATTTGTGCAAGCAAGACCACCGTTCGAGCCTTTGACGGCTGTAAGAGAGTGGTGAACGGTGAAATTGATCTCCTAATTGATGTGGGTCCTTGCTCATTCTCTGTTACCTTCCAGATCCTTGAAATACCCAATGCTTTTAGTCTCCTACTCGGAAGGCCATGGATTCACGCCGCCGGCGCCGTTCCTTCATCATTGCACCAGAAGTTGAAATTCTTTGCCAAAGGCAAACTCATCACTGTCAACGTGAGGAAGATTATGCAATCTATAAGGAAACGACCATCCCTTATATCAGCATTGGCGAAGACCAGAATCTTCCCTTCCATTCTTTCGACACGATCTCCGTAATTCGAGACTACGGAGAGGTCAGTCCATCACGAACTGATCGCATGATTGGAAAGGTTCTCTTGAAGAACAATTATGTCCCCGGAATTGGACTCGGGGCACGTGCACAGGGAATCCTTCGACCGATTGAAATGGAGGAAGACCGCAATAGGAGGGGACTCGGCTTTCGCCCCTCCTGTCATGAGATCATACAAGCTCGTCGTGGAAAACATCTACACCGCCTTGCTGCATATTACGGAAAGCTCTGTAGGGGCATTCCGGTTCCACCGCTCTCACAGTTTTTTGCAGCACCACCGCAAATCATGGGAGGCACCTCCGAGAGCCCGATCACTGAAACAAATGACTTCTCTTCGGATGCAGTTGAAGCGTTTTTGGCTTTGCCAGCCATATATGCCGTCACTGAGGAGACATCTTCTAAGGTTCATATTCGCCCTGTACGGGAGGATGAGGAGCTTACCAACTGGACTTCAGTTCCGCTCTACTCGGCCATAGTTGCCGATGTGTAAGACGGTCTTTATATATAATGCTACCTACATGTCGGCAATGCCATAAGCCACATGACAGAAGAGGGGTTTTTGTTATGGCCTGTTAATAGAATCCCTGCGTGCTTTTGATTTCCTGTGTCTAAATTCTCTCTCTTGCGCTTACTTCTAGCATCTTTAATTTCTAAAACAATTCACTTTCATGTCCAGGCTCCAATCGAATCCAAATCATGGATATAACGATTCGAATTCACTCGAAACACACCCTCGGAAAGTCCCTACCCATATACTTCGGGGAAGGACTTGACGAGGACGGTCGCGTGCCCGAGATAGAAGAGAGTTTGCATCGTCTCGAAAACCACCAACTCACTTCCGTCGAGCCAACCGAAGACATCAACATAGGCAATGCAGAAGAACACACATCCTTAGAATCGGGACTAGACTTGACCCTGTATAGAGGGCCCGAATGATCGACTTCTTAACAGAGTATCAGGAGGAGGTCTTTGCTTGGTCCTATGCTGATATGCCAGGCCTAGACCCCTCAATCGTAAAGCATTTCCTTCCACTTGACACTGAAAGATCCCACCCAAGCGCCAACACTTGCGACGTCAACGAACTGACCTTCTCTTACGCATTAAGGAAGAGGTCATCAAGCAGGTAGACGCGGGATTCTTGGAGGTATGCAATTACTCTGAATGGGTAGCGAACATTGTTCCAGTGGAGAAGAAGAATGGAAAGTCAGAGTCTGCATCGACTACCGAGATCTCAATAGGGCTAGCCCAAAGGATAACTTCCCGCTGCCTCACATCGATGTCTTGGTGGACAATACAGCACGCCACACACAATTCTCCTTCATGGACGGTTTCTCTGGATACAATCAAATTCAGATGGCCGAGGAGGATAAAGTCAAAACCACATTCATCACGATGTGGGGTACATTTTGCTACAAGGTCATGCCTTTCGGTCTCAAAAATGCCGGGGCAACCTATCAACGGGCAATGGTCACTCTCTTTCATGACATGATGCATAAAGAGATCGAGGTCTATGTCGACGACATGATTGCGAAGTCCAAAGAAAGGAGAAGATCATTTGGTTAACCTCAAGCGACTGTTCGACCGTCTCAAGAAGTGTACATTTGGCGTCAAGTCAGGGAAATTATTAGGGTTTATAGTTAGTGAGGAAGGCATCGAGGTCGACCCCGACAAGGTTAAAGCGATCATGGAATTGCCCCCTCCATCGACAGTGCGCGAAGTAAGGAGCTTCTTAGGACGGCTGAATTACATCGCGTGTTTCATTGCAAATTTGACAGATAAGTGCCAACCACTCTTCCGTTGCTTGCAAAAATGCAGCGATCGCGATCGAATGGGATGACGAGTGTCAGAAAGCTTTTGATATCATCAAGGCATACCTAATTCAGCCGCCGGTGTTGGTTCCACCCTCACCGGATCGTCCTCTCATTCTGTACCTGACGGTACGCCAACAATCCATCGGATGCATGTTAGGGCAAAAGGACGATTCCTCTCTGTACGGACCCGAAAGTGGACTCTCGTCAGGGCCCGCATTGCGCGCTTTTGGATCGCGCGGCTTGGGAGTGTCCACCTTCCCGTGGGGACGCGTGACGGACACGCGTGAGAGAAGGAGTCGCCACTTATCGTTTTACGACCCGAAGGTCGAGGGCGGATAAGTTACCCGGGGTCTAGGGGTATGGAACACCTAGTTTGTTGTTAAGGCATTGGTCTATGCGGAACCGGAAAATCCGTGTGTGCGCACCCGAATTTAATCTCGTCGGGACACGCATGCGCGCGCCTAAGCAAACGCGGCTTGGGAGTATCCACCTTCCCGGGGACGCGCGACGGACGCACGTGAGAAGGAGTCGCCACTTGCCATTTTACGACACGAAGGTCGAGGCCGGCAAGTTACCCGGGTCTAGGGGTACGGGGTACACCTAAATGCTAAGGCAATGGTCGTACGGAACCGAAAATTCCGAATTCGGGGGTTCTATTACGTGCGGGCCTATATCCCGCACGCCCTCTCGGTACTCTAGCTTGCTAGGCTTGCCATTTTGTTTTATTTACCGCGTGATTTAGAGTTGCGCTCGACTCGCCCGTTTTGACACCGTAAATTCGATGAATTGATCAAGTTGGACCAAGAGTCTGAAAGATGAGTAGGCTTGTGCATCGAGGAGTCGGTTCACTATCTTAGCGTTACAGTTCATCGAACCGTGATGGTTGATTCCCTCGTGAACCGAAACCACGAGTATCCAAGCTTACTCACCCTTTGGTGGCGATAGACCAACTTAACCGATCCAGCACTCGGACCTCTCGCTCACCGATCGGGGATCCTTACAAGGAGATGAATGAACATACAAATAGAATCCTCACAATGTTCTCTCGAACAATTACAAAGTATAACCGAATAAGTAAATGGATCCCGATCGGTTTGCATTGGGCCACTATTCCGCTCCTGCTCACCGTGTATTTTGAATAACAGATAAATAAATTAAGGCGACGCGGGCTCAAAGAGCCGGGGGGTCGGGTCCGATCGAACCGTCGGTTTGCAGAAAAACGACTTGTTTCCACTGTAACCGTTGGATCGATCGAGCTCCCGGGTGATATCTAAACACGTTTCACGCGCTCAATCCAAATCCGCCTTCCGCATAGGCCGTATTCGGAGTGTGACGGTGAATCGAGGCTAGATCCCATTCCGCACTCGGGTTGCACGCGCTCGGTGAGAGTTAGGAGGCGTTGGACCTCGTGTTCGGTGATTTGGGGCGTTGGACTCCGTGCAATACGTGACCTATGGGCTCGGGCCCGAACCGCAATAAATCATCATATGCAAAGATGAAATAGAAGAAAACTGATAAAACTGACACAATACAGAAAGCAACTGACAATTGTGAGTGGATACAGACAAGTGGTGTGTTAAGTCGAATATACGTGATTTAATCAGTTATTAACCAGGGTTGGTTAGCAAACAATGTATCTAACCTAGGCAAACATAAATAGTGGATTAGAATAGGGTTCTAAGCCAATTACATGTGTATGTTTGTTTTAAGACTCTTTTCTGTGGGGTGACACTGCGGTTTCACCGAATTAGCCAAACTCGTGTTTTGACTTTAGATTGGAATCTATCATTCCGCTTATCCATTATCTAATGTTTGATTAAGCCAAATGCATGATTAATCCGGTTTTTCCTGTTTTGTAACTGAAATAAAATGTCCACCACCGAATCTACGATAGGAAGATAGAAACACCGAAAGTGAACGGAATGGGCCATGCGAATGAAACTCGCACCCGAACGGGTTGCCCTTTTCGTTCATAGATCGAAGTGTTTCCAACTCCCTAACACCTAGGGTATCGGTGAATCACGGAATGACGATTATGCCCTTGGATG
Source organism: Punica granatum (assembly GCF_007655135.1). Classification (NCBI taxonomy): domain Eukaryota; kingdom Viridiplantae; phylum Streptophyta; class Magnoliopsida; order Myrtales; family Lythraceae; genus Punica; species Punica granatum. The sequence goes on along the minus strand of NW_022204379.1, from coordinate 69,683 downwards.
ATAAAATTGCGATGTTCGTGTATAAATTGGAGATCGCGTCACACGAAGAAGTCTAAGAAGGACTCGCGCGTCTTGACTCGAGCCGCTTCAAATCGGGCCCGGACTCGAGTCATAGCACGCGAGTACTCGTTAGACGTCTATTCTATTCGTGTTACACGTCTCGGTGTTTTGAAATTGTGATCTTTTAAGGAAAAGAGCATTCCCGCCGTTCCGTGAACCATCGATGCGTTTACGAATTAGTGATCGATTCGTCCAATTATTTAGTCCAAGTGATTTAATTAACCGAATGATACGCCCCGTTTCTCCCATTCGTGAAATTATTCGGTGACGATGACCTTGTGTTATGGGTATTATGGATTTAACGAACAATGGTCCGAAGTCTACACGTCTATCATGTGATTATCACATAGCCAATGATAAAACACGAACATCAATACACATAATTCCAAGGGATGATTCTGATCGTATCTTACATGCATAATACGTCAAACACGATAATAACACACGTTTTTAATCACATCGATGCCGCCATGGTCATAATCACGCAAAAGAGCATACGAACACGCACGAACAAAATATTTAAGCGGAATCAATAAAACGGCATCGACTCAAGTGATAACGAAACGGATAAAACACGGGAATCGGCCCATCTCGAGGCGAAAGAGGGCCTCCCGGACTTGTGTGGTCCAAGGAATCTCTCGGCCGTATTCCATCAAGAATGACCGAGAGCTTCCGTGGCTCACACGGGTCGGGATGATCTCTTCGGCCCCGATTTGGATCTTTTCCTATCATGGCACATGAGCTTATGCATCATACGGGTATGATATGAGCACATAAATGGAATATGATGGACGTACGCGCATGGAAATGCATGAGGAAGTCCGGATCTAGAAGAAAAATAGCAACTTTCATGCTTTCCGGTTTATAAATCACATTAACACTTCATAACAAGCAAACATCGAGGATCCTAGCTTCTCTAAGTCGTAGAGGAATGTTACCTAGCCTCGGAACACGAGGAAAGAGTCGGAGAAGTGGCAAAGGGAGTCGGGAGACTCGGTTGGAACGAACAGACCCGAACCGGGCAGTCGGGTCGACTGGCAGACCCGACTGGCAGTCTGGCTTGTCGGGGCTGTACCGGTTGATCAGGATGGAATTTTCGCGCGGGGCCAGTTGCGTTGGATTCCCAAGAGACTAAGGATCGTTCCTGTGGTGGTTTCGGGAGGAGAGCATGCGTAGATTTTCCGGAAATCAAAAACAAAGTTGGGTCAGCAAAAAAAGGACAGACCCAGTCGGGTCAAAACAGACCCGACTGGCACCCGATGAAGAAACGGCTCCACAGGAGGTTCCCAGTGGTCTTTTGATGCAAGGTCGGTGGAATTGGACTCCTAACTGAGTGAGGAGCACGGTGATGGGTGGCTCGTAGCGAGATTCAACCCGAGCTGACCTGTGCGTCCCTGCAAAATTCGGGTTAGAAAAGACGACCAGAGGAAAAAACCTGACCGGCACCCGATGAAGAAACGACTCTACGGGAGGCTCCCGGTGGTCTTTTGGTGCAAGATCGGTGGCATTGGACTCCTAACTGACTGAGGATCATGCCTGAAGTGGTTTCATGAGGATTGGACATATCGATTTTCCTGAAAGATGCAAAGAAAACCGGGAAAAACTGGAAAAATCTGTGAAGGGAGGAAAGAGAGAAAAGGCGGTGGTGCACGGTTGAACGGCTCTCGGCACGCGACCACCTTGTCACGAGGAAGAGTGAGGGTCGTGAGGAACCCCTAGGAAGTGATGGCACGACTCGCCATGGTCGTGGGAAGAAATGGCGTGCCGAGGATCCCGGGGTGGCTATGGAAGCCCGTCTCTGTACTGTTTCTGTTACCTGCTGAAACGGTGTGTTGGAGGCTTCGAATGCTAAAACTAAGTTCGGAAATGGATTTAGAAGGTCGAAAACATGTGGGGTAAGAAGTTTGGTCAAGGCTCGGGCAAAGTCGGGGGGCGGGACTCGCCTTGGAACCGGGAAAGTTCCTAGAGACCCGATTCTGAAATGTTCTAGATCTGCATGCTGGGAGCTTCAAATGCCGAAACTAACACCGGAAATAGACTCGGGAGGTCAAGTACATGTGGGATATGAAGTTTGGTCAAGTTTGGTTTGGGTTGAGTGGCGGTCGCCGGAAAACGGTTGAGTTTTCCGGTAATTTTGGCCTTGAACCGGGCTGTTCTTGGGTTGTGCGATTTCTGGAAAATGCTGAAGTTGAGAGGGCTTAGAGAGGGTTTCCTAGAGTGAGAAAGCTAGAGAGATGATGGAAGTTGAGTTGTGATTAAGTTAATGATGCAATGGGCTTATAAAGGAAGACTAAATGACAAGATTAAGTGGAGTTAAGTGCAATTAAGTGGTGCTTAGGGGATCCGAATTTTTGGAGGGAAGATTAGGGTGGGGAAGTTGTCATGTTGAGTGTAGGGGAAGTTAGGGGAAAGTGGATGGGAGGTGATGGATGGGAGAAGGGAAGTGATGGGTGTAAGAAGATATTTTGAAAATGTGTGGTGGAGGCTCATTTGGCTTGTCTTTAGAGGAGAGCCATGGCTCGCGGCTCGGCTCGGCTCGGCTTGGCTAGCTCAAGGGTCCCACTTGATTAGGAAGAAAGCCGGAAGAAGCTCGGGGCTTGATTGATCACGCATTCGATTTCCGTGATTCGCTTGAACGACGAATTATCGATGTATGCGCGAATACGGTTTTAATGAGCCTAATATTGACATTCTTCGTATGGATGAATGCTCGGGCGTCCCGGGGACTCGAAAGCCGGATTTGCTCCGTTTGGATGATCGGGGTGAAGTTGTCCGTTTCTATCGCTTGTCCGCGCCTCTGCGTGATGTACCACTCGTGTCGGCATGCTTTGTGCTTTGGGCAGAACGGTTTACTTGCCGGCCCCGGCTGGAGATCGATATCCGGAGGCGTCCTAAGAATCCGCGAACGGGGCTTTCTCGGTGTTTCCCGAGTGTTCTGATGTGTTCGGAGACCACTGTGATCTCCGTTTGTCAAAAATGAATCCCGAAGGCTTGTCGGGAGGCGTTTATGACCATTAAAACGTCACTCGGGAGCTCGGTATGATTTGCTTGGTCCGAGCCAAAATGATTTCCTAGCCCCTAGGGGTTGTTGGGAGTGGGTGGTGCAAAGCTCAGACGTCAACATTTCCTCGAATGAGCTCTAAGTGCAAGATTCCGCTTGAAAGGGGCCCTTTTTCCAGGTCGGGATCCGCTCGGGAGACCAAGACTAACTCTGAAAGGCAGTCTGAAACTTATTCCTTGGTCCTGGTGGTCCTTGGGTGTGTGCGGGCCTGTTTTCGGGTGCCGTTTACTTGTCCGTGGATCGGGCGTCCCGGGAGCACCGTTAGGAAGGCGTCTGCAAATGATCGGGAGTGCCCCGGCTTAAGCAGGAGGCTTCTGAAATGCGCTCGGAGGTGTCATTGGTCATTTTGGTACCAAGAGGGATTTTTAAAGTCCCATATTGGATATCTTCTAACGCTCCGGTGATCCGGCGATGAATAGTGCCACAGTGCCGGCTCCGCTGTTTTTGGGATTCCTCGTTCGTCTGTTCTTCTGACTGCTTTCTTCCGCCTTTCTCAGTGGACCGTGTTTTTCTTTATTGTTCATGACCCCGTGCCCGCCTATTTGCCTCCGATTGCCGGGCGATGAATAGTGTCCCGAGCTTCAGTCGGGAATCCTTGTGCGGGAAGCCGGTGGGCCAAAATGGGGTGCTGACAGCTTGCCCCTCTTTGGTTGCATGCTCGGTTAGAGGATGTAGCCAAAGACCATGAGAGACACCCTTTTTGGTGCCGGCGACCGCTTCTGTTATCGCTCTCTGTGATAGCTTGCTTCCCCGTGTTGGATGTTTAGGGAGGATGTGCAAAGGTTCCCGAACCCGTCGGAGGGTAACCACCTGATTAGGAAGCGAACATTATGAAATGCAGGAGTGGGGTCTAAGCCCGCACGACGGCATGTGCAGGGCCAAGGCCCGTGGAAAGCAGTAAAGTGGACGCGAAGTCCGTGGACGCGAAGTCCGGAAAGCAGTGAAATGGACGCGAAGTCCGTGGACGCGAAGTCCGGAAAGCAATAAAGTTACTAGGCCGAAGCCCGTGGAAAGCAGTAAAGTACTAGGCCGAAGCCCGTGGAAAGCAGTAAAGTGGACGCGAAGTCCAGAAAGCAATAAAGTTACTAGGCCGAAGCCCGTGGAAAGCAGTAAAGTGGACGCGAAGTCCGTGGACGCGAAGTCCGGAAAGCAATAAAGTTACTAGGCCGAAGCCCGTAGAAAGCAGTAAAGTTACTAGGCCGAAGCCCGTGGAAAGCAGTAAAGTGACGCGAAGTCCGTGGACGTGAAGTCCGGAAAGCAATAAAGTTACTAGGCCGAAGCCCGTGAAAGCAGTAAAGTTACTAGGCCGAAGCCCGTGGAAGCAGTAAGTGGACGCGAAGTCCGGAAAGCAATAAAGTTACTAGGCCGAAGCCCGTGGAAAGCAGTAAAGTGGACGCGAAGTCCGTGGACGCGAAGTCCGAAAGCAATAAAGTTACTAGGCCGAAGCCCGTGGAAAGCAGTAAAGTTACTAGGCCGAAGCCCGTGGAAAGCAGTAAAGTGGACGCGAAGTCCGGAAAGCAATAAAGTTACTAGGCCGAAGCCCGTGGAAAGCAGTAAAGTTACTAGGCCGAAGCCCGTGGAAAGCAGTAAGTGGACGCGAAGTCCGTGGACGCGAAGTCCGGAAAGCAATAAAGTTACTAGGCCGAAGCCCGTGGAAAGCAGTAAAGTGGACGCGAAGTCCGTGGACGTGAAGTCCGGAAAGCATAAAGTTACTAGGCCGAAGCCCGTGGAAAGCAGTAAAGTTACTAGGCCGAAGCCCGTGGAAAGCAGTAAAGTGGACGCGAAGTCCGGAAAGCAATAAAGTTACTAGGCCGAAGCCCGTGGAAAGCAGTAAAGTGGACGCGAAGTCCGTGGACGCGAAGTCCAGAAAGCAATAAAGTTACTAGGCCGAAGCCCGTGGAAAGCAGTAAAGTTACTAGGCCGAAGCCCGTGGAAAGCAGTAAAGTGGACGCGAAGTCCGGAAAGCAATAAAGTTACTAGGCCGAAGCCCGTGGAAAGCAGTAAAGTTACTAGGCCGAAGCCCGTGGAAAGCAGTAAGTGGACGCGAAGTCCGTGGACGCGAAGTCCGGAAAGCAATAAAGTTACTAGGCCGAAGCCCGTGGAAAGTAGTAAAGTGGACGCGAAGTCCGTGGACGCGAAGTCCGAAAAGCAATAAAGTTACTAGGCCGAAGCCCGTGGAAAGCAGTAAAGTTACTAGGCCGAAGCCCGTGGAAAGCAGTAAAGTGGACGCGAAGTCCGGAAAGCAATAAAGTTACTAGGCCGAAGCCCGTGGAAAGCAGTAAAGTGGACGCGAAGTCCGTGGACGCGAAGTCCGGAAAGCAATAAAGTTACTAGGCCGAAGCCCGTGGAAAGCAGTAAAGTTACTAGGCCGAAGCCCGTGGAAAGCAGTAAAATGGACGCGAAGTCCGGAAAGCGATAAATGCTAGGCCGAAGCCCGTGGAAAGCAATAAATGCGGACACGAAGTCCGGGGACCCGAAGTCCCTAAAGCTGTAAATGCTAAAGTGTAGGGGAGGCAGAAGTGGAGAATGATGCCAGGTGGCATCTCAGAGGTGTCGACAGAAGCGAATTGTTCGGTTTGGAGACGAAGTCGTGCTCGTGCTACGCCAGGCATCATTTGTTGCGGCTTGAGCAGGAGTCGGGTGGCTTTTCCCCCATAGGGCCCTCCACTCGGCTCGAGGTTGCGATCTGCTGCATGAGTCAATCGCGTGTCCGTCAAGGAGGAGATGCCCCTTGGGGTTCCATGCGTATCTGCAGAGAAGAGCATAACTCTTCGTTAGTCATGTGGACAGTAGTGCGCGCCAAGTGTACAGGGCTGATGCTGTCCCGAAGGTATTGATCTGCTATTGTCAGCACCCCATTTTGGCCCACCGGCTTCCCACGGGAGGACTTCCGACCAAGGCCCGGGTTACTATTCATCACCCGGCAATCGGAGGCAAATAGGCGAGCACGGAGTCATAAACCACAGAAGAAGAGCTGGGTCCTTTAGAAAAGCTGAAGAGAGCAGTCGGAAGAATTTACAGACAAAGAACCCCGAAAACAACGGAGCTGACACTGTGGCACTATTCATCATCGAGTCACCGAAGCACCGAAAGGTGCCCAATATGGGGATTCAAAAATCCCCCTCAGTGCCAAAGTGACCAATGACGCGTCCGGGCGCATTTTCGGGACATCCTGCTTAAGCCGGGACACCCTGATCCCCCACGGACGCCTTTTCTGGCATAGCTCCCGGGGTTCACTCCACCGACAAGCAAACGGCCCTTCAAAACGGGCCTACAGGCACCCAGGGACCACCAGGGCCGGGGAACAAGCTTCAGATGACCTTCCGGAACCCGACTCGGCCTCCCGAGGGACGTCTCAGTGGTCATGAACGTCTCCCGGCGAGCCTTCGGGAATTTCCACTGAAAACAGAGACCACAACGATCTCTTAGTACCTCACGATAACCTCCAAGCACCTCAAGGCATTCAGGGCACACTGAGAGAATCCTGGTCAAAGTCCTTAGGCCTTCCCGGGCCAACGGTCCCCGACCGAGGACAACGGGCCAACGATCCCCCACGGGGCAAAAGGATCGTCAAAACGAATGCAAGAAGGCACAGAGATCAATCTGAGGTCAAGGGGTGTTAAATTCCACTCCGAACGTCCAAACAGGGCAAAACCGACCCCCGGGGCGCCATGTCGCCCGAACGCTCGTTCACACGACGTATGGCGATATTGGATTCATTCAAATCCTCGTAGTTCAAGCATTCCAAATCTTCAAATTAATTGGACATCGGAGGTCGGGTGCAAGCTCAATCAAGTTCAAGCATTTTCCGGCTTTTCTCTCAATCAGACGGGACCCACAGCTCAACCAAGCCAAGCCGTCGAGCCGCGGCTCAACCCCAAGCCACGGCTCAACCCTCGGCTCGGATTGGACAGCCCCAAGCCGTCGGCTTCTCCCTCCCACCGTCGGCTCAAACTTCCCTCCACCATCCATTTCAAATTCCTCTCACATCTCTTACACACTTACATCCATCCATCACTTCCTATCACATCCTTACACATCCATCACCTATCCATCACCTTGCCTTTGCTTTCCCCACACTCTACATGACACTTTCCCTCCCCTAATCCTTTGATATTTTCGGCAGCCCTAGTTTAAGGCCCTAAGCCGTGATTTACTTTCCCTAATTACCTCGTTAGAGCCCCCTATAAAGCCCCATTCATCATTAACCTTAATCACTTCTTCATTCTCCTTCTCTCTCAAGCCAATCTCCCTCTAAAATCCTCTCAAACTCCAGCCCCTCCCCTCACTTTCATTCAGCCCGTGCCAAGGCCGAAACCGGCTAAAATCGCCGGAAAACCACCCGGTATCCCGGTAACCACCCGATCCGATTTAACCCAAAATTCTCAAACTTCATAGCCTACATATTTTCCACCCCCTAAGTCCATTTCCGGGCTTAGATTTTCCATTTGAAGCCCCCAACATCGAGTTCTGGTCGCATGAAGAATCGGGTCTCCTAGGCGTTACCCGCGTGCACCGAACACCTCCACGCGTGCCATTTCTTCCCACGACCTCGGAGAGTCGTGCCATCACGTTCAAAGGGTTCCTCACAACCCTCACCCTCTCTCGTGAAGAGGTGGTCACGATCCGAGGGCCGACCAACCGTGCACGACCTCCGTTTGGCCCATTTTCGCTAACCAGTTTTTCTGTGTTTTCACTGGAACTTCTCTCACCATTTCCGACTTATTCAGGGTTCGGCACGCTCGGAGCTTTCCGTGCCCACCTAGATCTGCCTCTTAGGAGTCCAACGAGCCCGACCTCGCACCGTTCCGTGATCGGAGCAAGCGTGCCGACCCGTTTTTCCCCAACCTGTCACAGCCGCTGCTTCACGGACGCCTACTGCCCGTAACGCCCAAGCCGAGTCTAGCGACTCCCCGGGCCACTTCCCCGACTCTTTTCCTCGTGCACGAGGCTAGGTAACATCCCTCTACAACTTAGAAGAACTAGGATCTCCGATCTTTATGTATGTGAAGTGTTTATATGATTTTAAAAGTCGGTATGCATGCAAGATTTCATTTTTCTCTTAGATGCGGACTTCTCATGCATTTCCATGCAACGTACGTTGTTAAACTCGTCCACATGACCGTGCCGTGTCCATATGATGTTTAACCTTGCGTGCCATGATGGGAAACGACTCGGATCCGGACGGGAGAGGCTTCCTTGGCCACGGATTGGGCCATGGGACTCACGGCCAAGTCTCTAGGGAGACCCGTGAGTCCCCTTGATCCACCCGAGGCTAGGACGGTCTCCCCCTTCCCGAAAAGGGTCGGTTCCTATGTCTTTTTTTTTTATGTTTAATCGCACGTAACGCGATGGCATGACGGGAAAGGACTCGGGTCGGGGTCGGAGAAATCCTCCCGACTCGTGTGAGTCACGGAAGCTCACGGCCACCCTTGGAAGAAAGTGGCCGAGAGCTTCCATGGACCATACGGGTCCGGGAGGCTTCCCCCTACCTCGAGACGGGTCGGTTCCCGTGTTTTTACTTATTTCGTTATTATTCGAGTCAAGACCGTCCCGTTATTTCCGTTTGAATACCTCGCTTATGCACATTTATGTGATCTCATGTAACCATAGTCGTGTCGGGATAAAGATGACTAGAAAATGTGTTACTATCACGATCAATGTGTTGTGTATGCAAGGAATGATCCGAAATGGCGCGGGAGATCGCTCAAAACTCGAGACAAGTCAAGGGTCACTCGGCTTCTTCCTTTGGGAAGTGGCCGAGAGTCCCCCGACTCCTTCCGAGTTTAAGCCGACCTCCCTAGTCATTTCGAACCACTCCTTGGAATTGGATGTCTTAATGCTCGGATCTTATTGTTAGATACGTAGTAGATACGTGATTGACGTGTTGGTTTTGGATAATCACTCACCGAACCCAATGTCCATGATGTCGGGCCACCATCATCGAATAATTTCACGAACGGGGAAATGGGACGAATCATTCGGCTAATTAAACCACTTGGATTAAATAATTGGGTTAATCGATCCTCAATTTGCAAAAACGCATCGATGGTTTACGGACTGGCAAGAATGCCCTTTTTACCAAAATTCGCAATTTCAAAATACCGAGACACGTAACACGAATGGAGTTAATGTCTAGTGAGTACTCACGTGCCGTGACTCGGGTCCGGGCCCAATTTGAGGCGGCCCGAGTCGGGGCACGAGAGTCCTTCTTAGACTCCTTCGCGTGACGCAAATCTCCAATTTATACACGAACACCACAATTTTATCATCCAAGGGCATAACCGTCATTCCATGATTCACCGATACCCTAGGCTTTAGGGAGTTGGAAACACCTAGAGCTATGAATGAGAAAAGACAACCCGTTCGGGTGCGAGTTTCATTCGCGTGGTCCATTTCGTTCGTTTTCGGTGTTTCTTTCTTTCTATCATAGATTCGGTGGGGAGTATTTTATTTCAGTTGCAAAACACCAAAGACCGGACTAATTGTGCACCCGACTTAATCAAATATTAGATAATGGATAGGTGGAATATTAGATTCCAATCTAGAGTCGAAACACGAGTTTGGTTAATTCGGTGAAACCACAGTGACACTTAACTGAATGAGAGTCATAAAACAAACACACACATGTAATTGGCTTAGAACCTCATCCCAATCCGCCACTTGTGCTTGCCTAGGATAGATACATTGTTTGTTAATCAACCCCGGCTAATAACTGATTAAATCACGTACATTCGGCCTAATACACAATTCGTTGATATTCACTGACACTTATCAGTTGTTATCAGTTACTTTCTGTATCGTGTCGGTTTTATCAGTTTTCTTTTGTTTTGTCTTTGCATATGATGATTTATCGCGATTCGGGCCCGAGCCCATAGGTTACGTGTTACACGGGGTCCAATGCCCCAAACTACCGAACACGAGGTTCAACGCCTCCTAATTCACTGAGCGCGTGCAACCCGAGTGCGGAATGGGATCTAGCCTCGAGTCACCATCACACTCCAAATATGGCCTATGTGGAAGGCAATTTGGATTGGACGTGTGAAACGTGTTTAGATATCACCTGGGAGCTCGATCGGTCCAACGATTACAGTGGAAACAAACCGGTTCTCCTGCAGATCGTCGGTTCGATTGGACCCGACCCCCGGCTCTTTGAGCCCGCGTTGCCTTAATTTGTTTATCGGTTATTCAAAACACATGGTGAGCCGGAGCGGAATATTGGCCCAATGCAAACCGATCGGGATCCATTTACTTATTCATTTACACTTTGTAATTATTCGAGAGAACATTGTGAGGATTTTATTTGTATGTTCGTTCATTCATTTGTAAGGATCCCCGATCGGCAAGCGAGAGGTCCGAGTATCGAATTGGTTAAGTTGGTCTATCATCACCGAAGGATGAGTAAGCTTGAATAATCGTGATATCGGTTCGCGCAGGGAATCGACCATATTGGTTCGATGAACTGTAACGACAAGATAGTGAACCGATCCCTCGACACACAGGCCTACTCACCTTTCGGGTTCTTGGCCCAACTCAATCAACTCATCGACTTTACGGTGTCAAAACGAGCGAGTCGAGTGCAACCCTAAATCACGCGGTAAATAAACAAAAATGGCAAACCTAGCAAGCTAGAGTACCGAAAGGGCGTGCGGGATATAGGCCCGCACGTAATAGAACCCCCGAATTCGGAACTTCCGGTTCCGCACGACCATTGCCTTAGCATTTAGGTGTACCCCGTACCCCTAGACCCGGGTAACTTGCCGGCCCTCGACCTTCGGGTCATAAAATGGCAAGTGGCGACTCCTTCTCACGTGCGTTCGTCGCGCATCCCCGGGAAGGTGGACACTCCCAAGCCACGTTTGCTTAGGCGCGCGCATGCGTGCCCCGACAAGATGAAATTCGGGTGCGCACAGCTGTAGATTGGCGTTGCTGCTGCGATGAAGTTACTTCGTCGATGCTTTGCCCTTGGGGTGGCTGTGTGTTTGATCTGCCGGAAGCCGGCTTTGCTGCTGGGGCGGTTACTCGTTGCTCTGTCGGATGTCAGCTCTGTCGCAGTGGCGATTGTAGTTCGCTAGGGATGCCCGGTCTTGCGATGAGGGACTTGAACTCTGAGGTAGAGTGCCTACGTATCTCGAGGAGTCGGGAATCAGAGTCTGGCGTAGTTCCCGCGTTTGTACCTGTGATCCTAACATCATTAGTAAGTCATGGGGTTACTAGTGATTTGTAAGCACAGGTAAAAGGAAGTGTTTGTAACGCATGCTCTTCAGTTTCGGGTCGCTTGGGCGACCCGTGGAGAGGTTTTGCTTTGGTGATGCCAATGGGGGTCCCGCTTTCAGAGGTGGACACTCCCAAGCCGCGTTTGCTTAGGCGCGCGCATGCGTGCCCCGACGAGATGAAATTCGGGTGCGCACAGCTTGGCGACTCCACTGGGGATACTTAGAGGGTTCGGGCTCGTTCCCGCTTGTTTGTTTGCTTGTCTATTTACCGCTTTCCGCATTTCCCGCTTATCTATTTTACGCACTTTTATTTCCCGCACATGCATTGCACATCATACTAGATTCTTAGGGACCTTGTCCGACATCCCACGGGCACCAATATAGGAAGCTAGGTTAGTCAGAGGTTCCGAGTAAGGGAACGGATCGAGTCGGCTATGCCACCGAACCGGCCCCCAAAGATCCTCGCTCGATTTCAAGGAATTCACACCCTTGAGTCGGGAGCCCCCATCCCTAGTTAGCGGTTCTCCCAGTAGCACCGAAAACCATGCATACACAGGGACCGTCATGCTGGACCAATTTTTACCTCTATGCCGTCAACCGACCCAAAGTCGAGTCCTTGAGTCGGCCCGTAGTTTTTTTAGGACGGGCATTTTGTTGTTTTTATAAGAAAGAGTGATGTATACTGTAAAGAACAAAACTATAGTTTATCTTTCCGCACTGCATACATTTTTTCGAAAAATTAGGACATTGCATTGATTCGCTTCTAAAAACGTTAAGCCGGCATCTCCTCCATCTAGGTAAGGATGGACCGCCCGGCTCCCGGTCTTAGGCTCGAAGCAATTACACCACCAAGGCAAGACATCATGCGCATCTGGAGGACTCTCCGACCGGTGGACCGCGCATTCATCCAGGACATCATCGGAGACGTGGTCATGCTCACCGAGACTCCGGTAGACTGGATCTTCTTGAGGACCGCTACCGAATTTTGGGATCCCGAGCACGCAGTATTCAACTTCCAGGGTACAGAGTTAGCTCCTACGATCGAGGAGTACACGGCACTCATCCAGAGGCCCACACCCACGACCCAAGGCATATTCAGACCCAATCCGTTCACAACCGTCCAGGGTCAGCTCTCCGCTCTTCTCCGCATACCCGCTCAAGATATCCACGAGGAGCTCCATCAAAGGTGGGATCAAGGCATCCGGATTGCATGGCTCTCCGATTGGACGCTCCTCCACGCAATGACGCCTACTACGGCTTCTTATCAGCGCGATGCTTGCCATGGATTCCTGCTCTTGATCATTGGCACCCTCCTGTTCCCGTATTCGCCGAAACTCATTGACGGGGCTATAGCCCAAGTCGTCCTCCAAGCGGTGGGAGGCCATAGTTATGTGGAGGCTCTATTAGCCGAGACCGTTCGGTCTCTTGACTATGTTAGGGAGGTTCGGCGCGGAAGGATGAGAGGATCCCCGCACGTGCTACAGATTTGGCTTCTAGCCCACATCCGCCCGTTCTGCTTGTCACATCCGTTCTCCTACATCGCCGACGAGCGCTCGTTGATCGAACGCTTGGCGCCGATCATCCCACCTCCCGAGCACAGCTTCTCGGAATGGAGGCGCTTTTGGCGCGAGCTGACACCCTCACGGTTCCTATGGGTCGCCCGATGGAATCCCGGCGGCCCCATGATCATGGGATGTCCCGGAATCGTTGGAGTTCCTCTCCTCAGCCATTTGGGGAGCACCCTCATATTTCCCGGCCGAGTAATCAGACAACTCGGCGGCCTACAGGACATTCCCGCCGAGGCGGACCGCCTACCTTTCCGCATCCAATGGGCCGACTCCACGTCCACGGCTCCCGATAGATTCCTACAGATTCGGGAGATCCGCCGTCAGCGGGATGCTAGCACCATACAGCGCCTGTATTTCCCCGAGCATCCTACCGACGAGGAGCGAGCATTTTCTGCCACCTCAGCATACGTAGCCCAGTTCTACCCGCAAGGATCAACACCACCACAACGGCCTCAGGCCGCCCCGACTCCCCGCGCTACATCCACCCTCGCTCCCGAAGCCGAGAGTTCTATCCAAGCGGCCATGCACACGGAGCTACGGGCCGTCAGGGAGGAACGGGATAGGCTCCGTTGCGAGCTTGTCGACGCCCGCGCAGAGGTCGCGGACTACAGGGAGGTTCAAACACAGCTGACTCGAGCACGCGCCCAGGTCGCACACTTAGACCGGGAGATGGCCCGCTTGGACGCGGAGTTGGATCGAGTGCATAAGAGGGCGCGCAACCCCGCCCATCCTTAGGATTAGTAGGCGCACTCATTTTTGCCCTCGCTCGGGCCCACGCCACTTTCGAGCGGCCACCGAGCGCAAAGGGATGTCGGCTTCACATTTATGTTCCTTTCCTTTCTTCCGAATGTTCTATTTTGTAAAACCATGGAACTTGGAGCCAATCAATGTAATGACATTAGTGTTTTGAAAGCTCATGCATCTCATACATCTTGTCATTTTACTTAATTCTGCACTTATCATTTGAGATATTGGTGTATGTCCTTACACATTCTTGGAATCTAGGTGATTACCACTGGCGTCACACCGCTACCCGACTCGTCAACGTCTCAGGATGGCGGAAGGAGATCACGTCGATATTTCCGAAGAAGTCAACCCTTCGGTCCCGACTCTCTCTCAACCACCGCAGACACACGCTCTACCACCTCTTACTCCTGCAGGCGTACTCCCGGCATACTCCGGCGCCCTTCCGACGCATCTCCCGCCCCCGGCACCTTCAGGGGCGCCTCTCCCACCGGCCTCACCAACATCCGCCGCCACCAATGACCAAGCCCGCATTGCGGCCCTCGAGGGCACGGTCAACCAAATGGCCACTAATATGGTGGAGCTACTCGCCCTGCTCAGAGGACCTAACTAGGCCTCCTCGAGTTCTACTCCTCCCCCGGGACCGGGACCAACAGTCGATCCAACCACGTGGGCTCCACCGACCCAAGCCCCGGAGAACGTTGAAGCTCCCGCACCACCAACGCTGTATACGTCCACGGTCCACCCCTTCACAAGTCAATTTCCGCCACCGCCGGCCCCTTCGGTAGGCCCTCTTCCACCGGTTACCTTCCTATCCGCGGAGCATATCCTCTCTGCACCTCCACCTGTTTCCATACCTGCTCCGGCTATGATCTACACGGCGCCCCCGCCGACGGTTTTCCCGGCAACCACCGCACCCGCTCCAACTCATCCTCAAGCCACGGAGCTCCCTCCTTATCCGACTCTGCAACCTCACGTCGGCTTCTCCTACCAGGCACCGCCCCCCATAAACACCACCTTCCACGAACCGGGCACGCCGACTCATGCGGCCCAACTCGCCTCACCGACGCACTTCTTCCCCGAGGCCGACGCCGAACAGGAACGTAGGCTGAAGCGAGTGGAGGAAATTATACGGGCCCTGCAAGCAAACGACGCTCGTTCCGATGCCCTTTACGGTAACTGTAGCCTATTCCCGGGCATGCGTCTGCCCCCGAAGTTCAAGGTTCCAGAGTTCAAGACCTATGAAGGCACGACGGATCCGCGCCACCACCTTCGCCATTACCGAGGGAAGATGCTGCAGTATTGGGAATACGAGGAGTTCGTCATCCACTCCTTCCAGGATAGCCTGTCAGGATCGGCCCTCGATTGGTTCATGTCGTTGAAGGCCGAAGATATCCCAACGTGGGAGGACCTCTCCCGGAAGTTCACCGACCAGTACCGGTATTGTGCAGAAACGCCCCCCACCCTGTTGGAGCTAAGCACCAAAGAGATGGCGAGGGGCCAAAGGTTTGAGGAGTATGCTGCCAAGTGGCGGGCCCAAGCAGCAAAACACATCCCTCCGATCAGCGAGGTGCAACAGATCCAATTGTTCCACTCCACGCTGAGAGGGGTATATTACTCGCACTTGTTTGCGCACACCTCCTCGTTCTCCGACCTCATCGAGGCTGGGAAAAAGCTGGATTTGGGCATCAAGCTCGGAAGGATGGAAGACCCTACCAGCAAAGGAGATGAGTCGTCGAAGAAGGCCCCCACGACATCATCATCTTCGAGCGGGAGAAGGGGAAAGGAAGTCTCGGTAAACGCCGTCCATACAGCGCAACAAGCCCCCCAGCAATATTCTATGAACTACACGGCGGCGCCTCCCGCGGCTCCCTCATTCTCCCCGCAGGCACCTCAGTATCGACCTCAAGCCCCTACCCAATCAATCTACTATTCCGTACTGCCGCCTCCACCCCTACCTGCGGTGTCGTCGCCCGTCGTCCACCACTATACTCCTGCTCCATCTACAGCCCCTCAATATCAACCTCCGGCTCCTAGGACTACTCAGCCGGCACAAAGGGCCCCGCCCCCGCAAAGTCAACAGGGCGGTGCAGCACCATCGCGACCCCGCCGACAATACCCGACCCTACCGGTTCCGCCTTCCCACATCTACCGGCAAATTCGTGAGAAGATCGGAACAATAGCGCTTGGCCCGAGCTTCGATCCAACCATCGAAGATCAAAGCAAGCAGTGCGAATATCATCGGGGGGCACCGGGGCATACCCTGGACACTTGTTGGAGATTAAGGGAGAGAATTCAGGAGATGATCGACGCGAAGGGGCTCGTATTCAATGCTGTAAGGCCTCCGAACGTACAGGCTAATCCTTTTCCTGACCATGGATCGGCTCCGGGGCCTTCCATCAACATGATCACCGTGTGCACATCGAGCGAGGACGAAGGCAAACAAGACGGGTTCTCTCCCGTTGTGATGGAATACGTACCGACGGAAGTCACAGTCGGGCTCACCGGGGTAGACGCGCCTCATGCCCCGCTTGTCATAGACGTCCCCGCCCAGGAGCCGTACTCGAACGATAGGGTCCCCTGGACCTATGAGGGAAGTGTCGGGAAGCTAGAGCAACAATTCGGTGTCATGGGCATAACCCGCTCAGGGCGGCTATATGAGAACCCGGCGACCACCGACAGAGGGAAGGCACCCGCTGCCGAAGAGGAGACGAGGCCTAGGACCCTGCTTACTCCGTCCAAGAAGGTGACAGAAGAGGAGGCCGAAGCCTTCATGAAAGTCATCAAAGCGAGCGAGTACAAGGTAGTGGAGCAGATGGCCAAATCTCCGGCCCATATCTCATTGCTCGCCCTCCTGCTCAACTCGGAACCTCACAGGGAGGCCCTCATGCGGGTCCTCACGGCTGCGCAAGTCCCCAAAGGGACGCCCCCGGACCGGATAGAGGAAACCATCAACTCTATTTTCTCCAACACCATCTCCGGATAGAAGGATGCGCGCATTTCCGGGCACTGCACATCGTCTGCAAGTGTAATAACCATATTGTCGGCCGAGTCATGATCGACAACGGTTCTGCACTCAACGTATGCCCGGTGACCACTTTGAAGCAGATGAATGTGGATCTCAACCGCATCCGCCCTAGCAAGACAGCGGTCCGAGCCTTTGACGGCTCGAGGAGAGAGGTGAACGGGAGATCGATCTCCTCATAGATATCGGCCCATGCTCCTTAGCGTCACATTTCAGGTATTGGATATCCCGAACGCCTTCAGCCTACTCCTTGGAAGGCCTTGGATTCACTCGGCCGGCGCCATCCCTTCCTCACTGCATCAGAGGGTGAAATTCATCGTCGAGGAGAAGATCATCATGGTTAAGGGTGAGGAGGATTACGCCATCTATAAGGAGACGGCGGTTCCCTATATCAGCGTCGGGGACGACGAAAACCTGCCTTTCCACTCCTTTGAGACTATCTCCGTTATCCGGGATTACGGAGAGGTCAGACCCTCCAGCGCCGACCGCATGATAGGGAAGGTCCTTTTGCGCCACCATTACATTCCCGGCACGGGCCTTGGGGCGCGCGGGCAAGGAATCAACCGCCCCATCGAAGTTGAAGCGTACAAGCACAAGAGGGGACTTGGCTTTCGCCCCTCCTGCCATGAAATCATCGAGGCCCGCCGGGGCAACCACCTCCACCGCCTCGCCACGCACTATGGTAGGCTCCACAGGGGCATTCCAGTCCCCCCGCTATCACATTTCTTCCCCGGGCCTCCACTCATCATCGGGAGCACCTCTGACGGCCCTTCCTCGGACTTCGACGACGCGACTGACACCTTGCCAACCGTGTATGCCGTCACCGAGGAGATTCCTTCAGGGGTTCACATCCGCCCGGCGCAGGAAAACGAGGAGCTTAACAATTGGACCTCAGTCCTGCGCTACTCGGCTGTGATCGCCGATGTGTAAGATTTATCTATGTATGAGATGTTTCCGCGTGTCGGCGTAGCCGTAGGCCACACGACGGAAGAGGGAACTCTGTTATGGCTTCGTGATCCTCACTATCAATGAATTCCCTATATGCATTTTTTGAATCCTCGTCTATTTCACTCTCTCTTCCTTACTCTTTTGTTCATATCGTTCTAAAATTTTCTAAGACAATTCTTTCAATTCTCCAGGCTCCACTCGAATCCAAATCTTCGATGCGTTGATTCGAACCCATCCGAAGAAAGTCTCGGAGAGCCCGGACCCATATACTTCGGGGAAGGGCTCGACGAAGACAGTTTAGTGCCTGAGATAGAAGAGAGTTTGCGCCGCCTCGAGGATCGCCAACTCATCTCGCTCGAGCCAACAGAAGAGATCAACGTGGGTACTCAAGAGGAGCCCCGCATCCTAAAGATCGGCACAAGCCTCGACCCAACACAACGGGTCCGAATGATCGATTTCTTGACCAGGTATCAAGAAGTTTTTGCCTGGTCCTACGCCGACATGTCGGGGCTAGACCCGTCAATAGTGAAGCACTTCCTCCCGCTGGACACCGAGAAGTTCCCGCCCAAGCGGCAACAATTGCGACGGCAACGGGCAAGCCTCCTTCTCCGCATCAAGGAGGAGGTTGTCAAGCAGATCAACGCGGGCTTCCTCGAGGTCTGCAATTATTCTGAATGGGTCGCAAACATCGTGCCGGTGGAGAAGAAAGATGGAAGGGTGCGAGTTTGCGTCGACTATCGGGACCTCAATAAGGCCAGCCCCAAGGACAACTTTCCCTTGCCCCACATCGACATACTAGTTGACAACACGGCGCGCCACTCTCAGTTTTCTTTCATGGACGGCTTCTCCGGATACAATCAAATTCGGATGGCCGAGGAAGACAAGGCCAAGACGACGTTCACTACCATGTGGGGAACCTTTTGTTATCGCGTCATGCCTTTCGGTCTCAAGAACGCCGGGGCAACTTATCAGAGGGCTATGGTCACATTGTTCCACGACATGATGCATAAGGAAGTCGAGGTCTATGTTGACGACATGATTGCCAAGTCCAAAGAAGGAGAAGACCATCTTGTTAATTTGAAGCGTCTCTTCGACCGCTTGCAGGAGTACAAGCTTCGGCTCAATCCGGCAAAATGCACGTTCGGCGCTCGATCGGGAAAGCTACTAGGGTTCGTGGTCAGCGAGCGCGGTATTGAGGTAGATCCCGATAAAATCAAGGCGATCAAGGAGCTTCCTCCGCCGTCTTCGGTCCGCGAAGTACGAGGCTTCCTAGGGCGATTGAATTACATTGCACGATTCATTGCCAACTTGACAGAGAAATGCCAACCACTCTTTCGCTTGCTCCGCAAGAACGCGGCGATCGAATGGGACGAAGAATGTCAGAAGGCCTTTGACACCATCAAGGCGTACCTGGTCAAACCGCCGGTTTTGGTCCCGCCTACACCAGGCCGTCCCCTCGTACTCTACCTAACGGTGCGTCGTCAATCATTAGGGTGCATGCTGGGACAGGAGGAGGAGTCCACGCACACGGAGCGCGTGATCTACTATCTGAGCAAAAAGTTCACCGATGGAGAGTCAAATTATCCGGAAATCGAGAAGATGTGCTGTGCATTGGTGTGGGTCATGCAAAGGCTCCGACAATACACACTTTATCACACGGTCCGCTTGCTATCAAAGGCGGATCCCTGAAATATTTGCTCGACAGTCCCTCCTCCACGCGGAACCTCGCCAAGTGGCGTTGTCAATTAACGGAGTATGATATTGAATACGTGTCCCGCACTTCGGTCAAGGGGCAAGCAATTGCAGATCATTTGGCAGAATTCCCAGTTGAAGACCACACACCAATTAATCCCGACTTCCCGGATGAGGGAATCCTCCGAGTAGACGACGAGGGAGAGGAGCCGGGATGGAAGATGTATTTCGACGGTGCTGTCAATTCCACGGGATCAGGCATCGGTGCAGTACTGATATCCCCGGACGGACACCATTACCCAGTAGCGGCAAAGATCGACTTCCCGTGCACCAATAATGTGGCTGAGTACGAGGCATGTATTCTCGGCCTCCGAGCGACGATTGATTTCAAAGTAAAAGAGCTCGAAGTGTTCGGTGACTCCATGCTCACTATCTTCCAGACATTGGGGCAATGGAAGACAAAGGACGCAAAACTGGTGCCGTACCACGAGTACCTCGAGAAGTTAACCAAGAACTTCGAGGACATCTCGTTCACCTATACTCCGCGCATGACAAATCAATTCGCGGACGCGCTTGCAACGCTCGCCTCCATGGTGAGCATCACGAAGGAGAACCTTATCGAGCCCCTCGAGATTGAGATAGCCGAAGGATCGGCGCACTGCAATTCAATCGAAGCATCCGAGGCGAAGCCGTGGTACGAAGACATCAAGAACCTTCTGCGAACCGGCCAATACCCCCCATTCGCCGACCGCCGCGATCGGAAGACTCTCAGACGCCTCGCGATACACTACTTCTTGAGCGGCGAGATACTTTACCGCCGCTCCTTCGACTCCACACTCCTCCGGTGCATCGACGAGCACGAATCGCGACGTCTCATGGAGGAAGTGCACGGGGGAAACTGTGGACCCCATATGAACGGTCTCATGCTCGCTAAGAAGATCATGCGCCTGGGCTATTATTGGTCCACCATGGAGACTGATTGTGTGAAACATGTCAGACATTGTCACCGATGTCAGGTCTACGCCGATCAAATCAAAGCGCCGCCCAATGAATTGCGCCCCATGACGGCACCATGGCCTTTTTCAATGTGGGGGATGGATGTGATCGGCCCGATCAACCCCAAAGCGTCCAACGGTCACATGTTCATTTTGGTGGCAATTGACTACTTCACCAAATGGATCGAAGCTGTCACTCTTGCGTCAGTCACCGCGAAGGCCGTGGCCCGTTTTCTTAGACGCGACGTCATAGCCCGATACGGGGTCCCTGCGACAATCATCACGGACAACGCCAAGAACCTGAACAACAAGGTCATCGACGAGTTTTGTGCACAATTCAAAATCCGACACCGCAATTCCACCCCGTACCGTCCCCAAATGAACGGTGCAGTGGAAGCGGCAAATAAGAACATCAAAAAGATCATCGAAAAAATGACGGTGAACTACAAGGATTGGCACGAGATGCTCCCCTATGCACTCTTGGCGTACCGTACATCCATACGAACCTCAACCGGGGCAACCCCGTATTCGCTAGTCTATGGCATGGAGGCCGTCCTCCCAATCGAAGTAGAGATCCCTTCCATGAGGATTCTTGCCGAGGCCGAGCTTGAAGAAGCGGAATGGGCAAAGCAGCGGTACGAACAGTTAAATTTCATTGATGAGAAGAGGTTGAAAGCGCTATGCCACGGACAGTGCTATCAACAAAGAATGGCTCGAGCCTTCAACGCAAGAGTCCGCCACCACGATTTCAACCCCGGCGACCTCGTTTTGAGGAAAGTCCTACACGTCACGCCAGACTCTCGAGGGAAGTTCTCGTACAAATACTATGGCCCCTTCGTCGTCAAGGACGTTTTCTCCGGAGGAGCAGTCGTCTTGAGCGACATGGACGGCACTGAAAATGCCCTTCCCGTCAACGCTGACGTCATTAAAAAGTATTATCCGTGAACACTTGTATATTCTTTATGATTCGGGCTCCGTGCCCCTTTCATTGTAAGACATTTCTATGGACGAGCTTCAATTCCCACAATCTGTCCAACACTAAACTTTCTTGAGAGAAAAATAAATTTTCCCGCTAGGTCGAAAACCTCCTTGAGGCGGCCTAGGCAAAAACTAGGGAACGAGTGGCACGACTTAAAATCCCGCAAAGGGGGGTCGTGACAAAAGGAGAGCACAAATCATTCCCTCGCTAGGTCGAAAACCTCATTGAGGCGGCCTAGGCAAAAGTTAGAGGATCCGAGGGGTACGATCCCACCCAAACGTGGGGAATCGTAGCAAAAGGTGAGCATTCATGTGAGAGAAATTAAATAAAATACCCCGCTAGGCCGTCACGCATCCCGCGACCTAGGCAAAAGTTAGGGGACAATGTCGGCTTGACCATCAAAGAAAAGCGACACTTTCCTTGTGAAGCTACACCGAGTAGTGGTTCGGCACTCCCCGACGCAAGCAAACTCTCTTCAACTCTCCAGGTTCGAGGCCCACTTCGAAATGGGGGTCGAATCAACGTATCCTTGACTTGGAGGATTCCATAAGATCCATCCTTTTACCTTTACGCACATGTTCTACGGGTCACCCGTTCCAGAAAAGCCATTCTCCGACAGGGACACGACCGCCCTACAATGGTCACCGATATCAAATCCCCGACACATCTTTACATAGATTCCTCTTACGTATGCCTGTCTCGCCGATTAAGTGCAACTGACGCCTTTTGTAGGTTCCTTCATTTCCATGCACAGGTGCGATCGGGAATCCCAGGAGGCATTTCCTTCGTGACGAACACGCGATTGGCTTGTGCGGCAGATCGGGGCACCGAACCAAATGAAGGGCATGATAAGGAACCCTTTTGACCCTGACTCAAGGAAACGACAAATGACAAGCTCAACTTGGAACGGGACAATCCGCCTCTGCCGACGTCCCCGACAAACCGCTTAGCATTCTTTCCCACCCTCGCTTCCCCTCGCTCTCTCCATTTTACTGCTTTCCTCGGGCTTCGGCCTAGTGATTTTTTTCCGCTTTCCGGACTTCGCGTCCACGGACTTCGCGTCCATTTTACTGCTTTCCTCGGGCTTCGGCCTAGTGATTTTACTTTCCGGACTTCGCGTCCACGGACTTCGCGTCCATTTTACTGCTTTCCTCGGGCTTCGGCCTAGTGATTTTACTGCTTTCCGGACTTCGCGTCCACGGACTTCGCGTCCATTTTACTGCTTTCCTCGGGCTTCGGCCTAGTGATTTTACTGCTTTTCGGACTTCGCGTCCACGGACTTCGCGTCCATTTTACTGCTTTCCGGACTTCGCGTCCATTTTACTGTTTCTCGGGCTTCGGCCTAGTGAATTTACTGCTTCCGGACTTCGCGTCCACGGACTTCGCGTTCCACTACTGCTTTCTCGGGCTTCGGCCTAGTGATTTTACCGCTTTCCGGACTTCCGTCCACGGACTTCGCGTCCATTTTACTGCTTTCCGGACTTCGCGTCCATTTTACTGCTTTTCTCGGGCTTCGGCCTAGTGAATTTACTGCTTTCGGACTTCGCGTCCACGGACTTCGCGTCCATTTTACTGCTTTCCTCGGGCTTCGGCCTATTTTACCGCTTTCCGGACTTCGCGTCCACGGACTTCGCGTCCATTTTACTGCTTTCCTCGGGCTTCGGCCTAGTGATTTTACTGCTTTCCGGACTTCGCGTCCACGGACTTCGCGTCCATTTTACTGCTTTTCTCGGGTTCGGCCTAGTGAATTTACTGCTTTCCGGACTTCGCGTCCATTTTACTGCTTTCCTCGGGCTTCGGCCTAGTGATTTTACCGCTTTCGGACTTCGCGTCCACGACTTCGCGTCCATTTTACTGCTTTCCGGACTTCGCATCCACGGACTTCGCGTCCAACTTTACTGCTTCCTCGGGCTTCGGCCTAGTAACTTTATTGCTTTCCGGACTTCGCGTCCATGGACTTCGCGTCCACTTTACTGCTTTCCACGGGCTTCGGCCTAGTAACTTTATTGATTCCGGACTTCGCGTCCACTTTACTGCTTTCCACGGGCTTCGGCCTAGTAACTTTATTGCTTTCCGGACTTCGCGTCCACTTTACTGCTTTCCACGGGCCTTGGCCCTACACATACTGTCATGCGGGCTTAGGCCCCTCATCTACATTTCATAATTTCCGCTTCTCAACCATATGATTACCTTGTGACAGATTCGGGCACTTTTGCATATCCTCCCTAAGTATCCAATGCGGAGGGGCGAGCTACTACAGGGAGTGACAACAAGGCGGTCGCCGGGACCAAAAAGGGATGCCTCTCATGATCTTTGGTTACCTCCTCTAATCGAGCACGCAACCAAAGAGGGGCAAGCTGTCAGCACCCCATTTTGGCCCACCGGCTTCCCACGGGAGGACTTCCGACCAAGGCCCGGGTTACTATTCATCACCCGGCAATCGGAGGCAAATAGGCGAGCACGGAGTCATAAACCACAGAAGAAGAGCTGGGTCCTTTAGAAAAGCTGAAGAGAGCAGTCGGAAGAATTTACAGACAAAGAACCCCGAAAACAACGGAGCTGACACTGTGGCACTATTCATCATCGAGTCACCGAAGCACCGAAAGGTGCCCAATATGGGGCTTCAAAAATCCCCCTCAGTGCCAAAGTGACCAATGGCGCGTCCGGGCGCATTTTCGGGACATCCTGCTTAAGCCGGGACACCCGATCCCCCACGGACGCCTTTTCTAACATAACTCCCGGGGTTCACTCCACCGACAAGCAAACGGCCCTTCAAAACGGGCCTACAGGCACCCAGGGACCACCAGGGCCGGGGAACAAGCTTCAGATGACCTTCCGGAACCCGACTCGGCCTCCCGAGGGACGTCTCAGTGGTCATGAACGTCTCCCGGCGAGCCTTCGGGAATTTCCACGGAAAACAGAGACCACAACGATCTCTGAGTACCTCACGATAACCTCCAAGCACCTCAAGGCATTCAGGGCACACTGAGAGAATCCCGGTCAAAGTCCCTAGGCCTTCCCGGGCCAACGGTCCCCGACCGAGGACAACGGGCCAACGATCCCCCACGGGGCAAAAGGATCGTCAAAACGAATGCAAGAAGGCACAGAGATCAATCTGAGGTCAAGGGGTGTTAAATTCCACTCCGAACGTCCAAACAGGGCAAAACCGACCCCCGGGCGCCATGTCGCCCGAACGCTCGTTCACACGACGTATGGCGATATTGGATTCATTCAAATCCTCGTAGTTCAAGCATTCCAAATCTTTAAATTAATTGGACATCGGAGGTCGGGTGCAAGCTCAATCAAGTTCAAGCATTTTCCGGCTTTTCTCTCAATCAGACGGGACCCACAGCTCAACCAAGCCAAGCCGTCGAGCCGCGGCTCAACCCCAAGCCACGGCTCAACCCTCGGCTCGGATTGGACAGCCCCAAGCCGTCGGCTTCTCCCTCCCACCGTCGGCTCAAACTTCCTCCACCATCCATTTCAAATTCCTCTCACATCTCTTACACACTACATCCATCCATCACTTCCTATCACATCCTTACACATCCATCACCTATCCATCACCTTGCCTTTGCTTTCCCCACACTCTACATGACACTTTCCATCCCCTAATCCTTTGATATTTTCGGCAGCCCTAGTTTAGGCCCTAAGCCGTGATTTACTTCCCTAATTACCTCGTTAGAGCCCCCTATAAAGCCCCATTCATCATAACCTTAATCACTTCTTCATTCTCCTTCTCTCTCAAGCCAATCTCCCTCTAAAATCCTCTCAAACTCCAGCCCCTCCCCTCACTTTCATTCAGCCCGTGCCAAGGCCGAAACCGGCTAAAATCGCCGGAAAACCACCCGGTATCCCGGTAACCACCCGATCCGATTTAACCCAAAAATTCTCAAACTTCATAGCCTACATATTTTCCACCCCCTAAGTCCATTTCCGGGCTTAGATTTTCCATTTGAAGCCCCCAACATCGAGTTCTGGTCGCATGAAGAATCGGGTCTCCTAGGCGTTACCCGCGTGCACCGAACACCTCCACGCGTGCCATTTCTTCCCACGACCTCGGAGAGTCGTGCCATCACGTTCAAAGGGTTCCTCACAACCCTCACCCTCTCTCGTGAAGAGGTGGTCACGATCCGAGGGCGACCAACCGTGCACGACCTCCGTTTGGCCCATTTTCGCTAACCAGTTTTTCTGTGTTTTCACTGGAACTTCTCTCTCCATTTCCGACTTATTCAGGGTTCGGCACGCTCGGAGCTTTCCGTGCCCACCTAGATCTGCCTCTTAGGAGTCCAACGAGCCCGACCTCGCACCGTTCCGTGATCGGAGCAAGCGTGCCGACCCGTTTTTCCCCAACCTGTCACAGCCGCTGCTTCACGGACGCCTACTGCCCGTAACGCCCAAGCCGAGTCTAGCGACTCCCCGGGCCACTTCCCCGACTCTTTTCCTCTTGCACGAGGCTAGGTAACATCCCTCTACAACTTAGAAGAACTAGGATCTCCGATCTTTATGTATGTGAAGTGTTTATATGATTTTAAAAGTCGGTATGCATGCAAGATTTCATTTTTCTCTTAGATGCGGACTTCTCATGCATTTCCATGCAACGTACGTTGTTAAACTCGTCCACATGACCGTGCCGTGTCCATATGATGTTTAACCTTGCGTGCCATGATGGGAAACGACTCGGATCCGGACGGGAGAGGCTTCCTTGGCCACGGATTGGGCCATGGGACTCACGGCCAAGTCTCTAGGGAGACCCGTGAGTCCCCTTGATCCACCCGAGGCTAGGACGGTCTCCCCCTTCCCGAAAAGGGTCGGTTCCTATGTCTTTTTTTTTATGTTTAATCGCACGTAACGCGATGGCATGACGGAAAGGACTCGGGTCGGGGTCGGAGAAATCCTCCCGACTCGTGTGAGTCACGGAAGCTCACGGCCACCCTTGGAAGAAAGTGGCCGAGAGCTTCCATGGACCATACGGGTCCGGGAGGCTTCCCCCTACCTCGAGACGGGTCGGTTCCGTGTTTTTACTTATTTCGTTATTATTCGAGTCAAGACCGTCCCGTTATTTCCGTTTGAATACCTCGCTTATGCACATTTATGTGATCTCATGTAACCATAGTCGTGTCGGGATAAAGATGACTAGAAAATGTGTTACTATCACGATCAATGTGTTGTGTATGCAAGGAATGATCCGAAATGGCGCGGGAGATCGCTCAAAACTCGAGACAAGTCAAGGGTCACTCGGCTTCTTCCTTTGGGAAGTGGCCGAGAGTCCCCCGACTCCTTCCGAGTTTAAGCCGACCTCCCTAGTCATTTCGAACCACTCCTTGGAATTGGATGTCTTAATGCTCGGATCTTATTGTTAGATACGTAGTAGATACGTGATTGACGTGTTGGTTTTGGATAATCACTCACCGAACCCAATGTCCATGATGTCGGGCCACCATCATCGAATAATTTCACGAACGGGGAAATGGGACGAATCATTCGGCTAATTAAACCACTTGGATTAAATAATTGGGTTAATCGATCCTCAATTTGCAAAAACGCATCGATGGTTTACGGACTGGCAAGAATGCCCTTTTTACCAAAATTCGCAATTTCAAAATACCGAGACACGTAACACGAATGGAGTTAATGTCTAGTGAGTACTCACGTGCCGTGACTCGGGTCCGGGCCCAATTTGAGGCGGCCCGAGTCGGGGCACGAGAGTCCTTCTTAGACTCCTTCGCGTGACGCAAATCTCCAATTTATACACGAACACCACAATTTTATCATCCAAGGGCATAACCGTCATTCCATGATTCACCGATACCCTAGGCTTTAGGGAGTTGGAAACACCTAGAGCTATGAATGAGAAAAGACAACCCGTTCGGGTGCGAGTTTCATTCGCGTGGTCCATTTCGTTCGTTTTCGGTGTTTCTTTCTTTCTATCATAGATTCGGTGGGGAGTATTTTATTTCAGTTGCAAAACACCAAAGACCGGACTAATTGTGCACCCGACTTAATCAAATATTAGATAATGGATAGGTGGAATATTAGATTCCAATCTAGAGTCGAAACACGAGTTTGGTTAATTCGGTGAAACCACAGTGACACTTAACTGAATGAGAGTCATAAAACAAACACACACATGTAATTGGCTTAGAACCTCATCCCAATCCGCCACTTGTGCTTGCCTAGGATAGATACATTGTTTGTTAATCAACCCCGGCTAATAACTGATTAAATCACGTACATTCGGCCTAATACACAATTCGTTGATATTCACTGACACTTATCAGTTGTTATCAGTTACTTTCTGTATCGTGTCGGTTTTATCAGTTTTCTTTTGTTTTGTCTTTGCATATGATGATTTATCGCGATTCGGGCCCGAGCCCATAGGTTACGTGTTACACGGGGTCCAATGCCCCAAACTACCGAACACGAGGTTCAACGCCTCCTAATTCACTGAGCGCGTGCAACCCGAGTGCGGAATGGGATCTAGCCTCGAGTCACCATCACACTCCAAATATGGCCTATGTGGAAGGCAATTTGGATTGGACGTGTGAAACGTGTTTAGATATCACCCGGGAGCTCGATCGGTCCAACGATTACAGTGGAAACAAATCGGTTCTCCTGCAGATCGTCGGTTCGATTGGACCCGACCCCCGGCTCTTTGAGCCCGCGTTGCCTTAATTTGTTTATCGGTTATTCAAAACACATGGTGAGCCGGAGCGGAATATTGGCCCAATGCAAACCGATCGGGATCCATTTACTTATTCATTTACACTTTGTAATTATTCGAGAGAACATTGTGAGGATTTTATTTGTATGTTCGTTCATTCATTTGTAAGGATCCCCGATCGGCAAGCGAGAGGTCCGATATCGAATTGGTTAAGTTGGTCTATCATCACCGAAGGATGAGTAAGCTTGAATAATCGTGATATCGGTTCGCGTAGGGAATCGACCATATTGGTCCGATGAACTGTAACGACAAGATAGTGAACCGATCCCTCGACACACAGGCCTACTCACCTTTCGGGTTCTTGGCCCAACTCAATCAACTCATCGACTTTACGGTGTCAAAACGAGCGAGCGAGAGTGCAACCCTAAATCACGCGGTAAATAAACAAAAATGGCAAACTAGCAAGCTAGAGTACCGAAAGGGCGTGCGGGATATAGGCCCGCACGTAATAGAACCCCCGAATTCGGAACTTCCGGTTCCGCACGTCCATTGCCTTAGCATTTAGGTGTACCCCGTACCCCTAGACCGGGTAACTTGCCGGCCCTCGACCTTCGGGTCGTAAAATGGCAAGTGGCGACTCCTTCTCACGTGCGTCCGTCGCGCGTCCCGGGAAGGTGGACACTCCCAAGCCACGTTTGCTTAGGCGCGCGCATGCGTGCCCCGACGAGATGAAATTCGGGTGCGCACAGCTGTAGATTGGCGTGTGCTGCGATGAAGTTACTTCGTCGATGCTTTGCCCTTGGGGTGGCTGTGTGTTTGATCTGCCGGAAGCCGGCTTTTGCTGCTGGGGGGTACTCGTTGCTCTGCCGGATGTCAGCTCTGTCGCAGTGGCGATTGTAGTTCGCTAGGGATGCCCGGTCTTGCGATGAAAGACTTGAACTCTGGGGTAGAGTGCCTACGTATCCCGGAGTCGGGAATCAGAGTCTGCCGTAGTCCCGCGTTTGTACCTGTGATCCTAACATCATAGTAGTCATGGTCATGGTGGTTAGGGGTTACTAGTGATTTGTAAGCACAGGTAAAAGGAAGTGTTTGTAACGCATGCTCTTCAGTTTCGGGTCGCTTGGGCGACCCGTGGAGAGGTTTTGCTTTGGTGATGCCAATGGGGGTCCCGCTTTCAGGGCCCCAATGTGAGGCTTCCGGGGCTCCTGTTGGCCTTGCATGGGCATATCGAGACGTTCTCAAAGGTGCCCAAGTGGCTCTATCGGTTGTTCGACGCGCCTGTGTGAGCTTAGGACCCTTCTCATCAAGGTGCCATAGGGCGGCTGCCTGCATTGTAACCCGAATGGGGAATTTTGTTCAAATTTGGTCAGACCTCGGTCTAGTCATTTCCAAAGTGTTATGACTAGACTCTCGGAAAGAAATGTCTAGGATTTTGGCTTTGTGGTAGCCGATTGAAGGGTGGCTGTGACCCATTTTGGAGTTGTGCAATGACAAAGAGAAAAGAGAAAGCTTGGGGAGCACGTTGCCCAAGGCTAAAAGGATACACGAGTTCACGCTTGCCGTGAGATGTACCCCCTTCTCTTCCATCCTTCGGTTGGTGTTGGCTGTCTTGAACTGTTTGGAATGCGTGCTTGGTCGCCCGCTGTGCTTGAAGAAGAATCCGCCTTGGATGGTTGAGTTCGGTAGGAGAGCCGATCAGGGATCGGATCTGTCGGAGTAGATAACCTAGCCATTTCCCTTGGGGATCCCTGGACCGCGCAGTGTGCGAGAGCCTAGGGTGACTGCTTTGTTTATCTCTCATTTTACTCTTCTTTTGCTACGGTCACCCGCCTCGGGGCCGTACCTCTCAACCTAAAGGGGACAAACTCTCCTTTTGCCACGACCGCCCGCCTTGGATTTTCAGTCGTGCCTCTCTTTTGCCCTAACTTTTGCCTAGGCCGCCCCGAGGGGTTTTCGACCTAGCAGGCTTGATTCTTTTGCCTCTCGAGTTTGCAAGGGCGAAGAGTTCGAATAATTCGACCTTCGAGTGCGTTACGTTCTGTATCCGTCGAGGAGTTGCGTCTGCTGCTCCCCCTTTTGTCAGGGTTTGTTGATTTCTTCTTTGAATTGGCGGTGCCAGTTTTATATCTTGGCGGTGCCTTGTTTTGTTCATTGGCGGGTTTTTCCCGCATCTTTTCTCTCTCTCTTCATTGGCGGGTTTTTCCCGCTTCTTTTCGCTCTGTTTTTTCTTGCAGCTGGGTTTTGTATTGTGCCCCTTGTATTTGTTTGAAACTCCTCGACTTTGCATCATCGAGACTGCTTTTGTTTGCTTCGCCCCATGGAGACTTGATGTACTTTGTTGTCTTAGCCCAATTTTGTGAGGGTTGGTTTCCCAGAAGTCTGATGCTTGTGCACTCAAAAGCCGAACTTCGCGTCTTTTGTCCTTGCAAACTTACAAGTCCTTTCCCCTATTGTCTAAAAAGAAAACAAAATTGCCCCAGGAGTGTGTGACCGAGGTTGTCATGACGCTTACTATGGAAGATGCCCATTCTTGATGCAAATGACTAGGAGCGTTCCCGTGTGTGTTGTTGGAGTGACCCACCATGGCGACCTCAGGGCGAACTTTAACCAGGGGTGCCCCGGTGTACGTCGCTTGCCGAAGTCGTGCTGTCGCGAGTTTCAACCGGGGATGCCCCAGTGTACGTCGTTTGCCGAGGTCGTGTTGTCGTGAGCTTCAACCGGGGATGACCCAGTGTACGTCGTTTGGAAATGCTCATCATGGGCGGATGATGTTCGAGGTGGTCGGTGTGAATGATGATGAATGTGAATGCCCCAATCTTCATTGTTAATGTGACCTGTGGTGGGCGCCTTGTACAACAATCGTCCCCGATCATGTTTGTGGCTCCTACATCAGTTGTACGTTGGAGAGGCGTGCTCTCGAAGCCGATAGGCATGCTTGTTTGTCGATTGAGACGGTTGCGCATGAAGGCATGCGGCTAGTTCGAACGCTTCCGTCGTCTGCTTCATAGGGGGTACATATTCGTCGGAAACCTCCCTCGTCGAAGTATGAGGAAAGGGTCCGAGAGGAATTCTCAAGGAGATGTGAACCCGTGTATCGTTCTTTGCCTGTGACCGGGCGTGTCCCTGTGAGAGATGACAAGAAGATGATGCATTAGGTGATTGTTCGGTGGAATGTATGGTAAGAAATGTAAAGCGATCCCATGGGAAGTCCCATCGTCCAGCGTGCGACCCATGGGGTGCCGCGCGTGAGGGACACTCAGTTCCGAGAGTTTAGTTTAGTCATCGCCACCCTGGAGTGGGCAGACCGTGGCTAGGGGCCACATAGGTGTACTTTCCCGATTGCGGGTTGGCATGCGCAGCCGTCCTAGGGAAGGCTCGAGGAACCGGATCCCATGAGTACAGACGAATCGAACAATTCCGACAGAACCAACAGGGCGTCTTCGGGGTTGTCCTAGTGCGCCCGTGAAGGGTTCGTTCATTGTCCTAGTGCGCCCGTGAAGGGTTCGTTCATGCCGGGAGCTCGTTTTGGAATGCATATAAATAAATGTAAAAGAGAGTTTAGGGAAGAGTGCATGTTGCCCCAGTGGCTGGTTGATGGCCATAGCGGAGGGTGGGCAGGGATCATTCTCCGGTCGGAGATGTGATCGTGCTAGTGACTTTCGCGGCGGGTGGGCAGGGCCATGCTTTGTTCATCGGAGCTGTTGCTTGTGATCTTTTGAGTGCAGTTGAAGGATTAGACTTGCTCCTCGGAGTATCGCTTGGATGAATTTGAATCCAAGTCAATTTTGGATTTCAGATGAGCCTAAAAGCAGTAAATGCGAGGGTGTCAAAACCTGAAAGCAGTAAATGCGGGACCGAAACCCAAAAGCAGTAAATGTAGGACCGAGGCCCGATGTAGGGCCGAAGCCCAAACGTAGGACGGAGCCCGATGCAGGGCCGGATCCTGATGCGGGGCCGAAGCCCAATGTAGTAAGTGCAGGGCCGGAGCTCGATGTGAGGTCGAAGCTCGATGCGGTAAATGCGGGGGCCGGAGCCCAATGCGATAGATGCGGGGCCGGAGCCCGATGCAGGGTCGGAGCCCGATGCGAGGCCGAAGCCCGATGCAGTAATGCGGGCCGGAGCCCGATGCGGGGCCGAAGCCCGATGCAGTAAATGCGGGGCCGGAGCCCGATGCGGGGCCGAGGCCCGATGCAGTAAATGCGGGGGCCGGAGCTCGATGCAGGGCCGGAGCCCGATGCGGGGCCGAGGCCCAATGCAATAA
Source organism: Punica granatum (assembly GCF_007655135.1). NCBI lineage: Eukaryota > Viridiplantae > Streptophyta > Magnoliopsida > Myrtales > Lythraceae > Punica > Punica granatum. The sequence continues at coordinate 37,470 of NW_022204379.1, read as the reverse complement.
ATGCGGGGCCGGAGCCCGATGCAGGGCCGGAGCCCGATGCGGGGCCGGAGCCCGATGCGGGACCGAGGCCCGATGCGGTAAATGCGGGGCCGGAGCCAGATGCAGGGCCGGAGCCTGATGCGGTAAATGCCGTAAATGCGGGGCCGGAGCCCGATGCAGGGCCGGAGCCCGATGCGGGGCCGAAGCCCGATGCAATAAATGCGGGGTTGATAGGAAAGTGCAAGAAATGCGACAGCAAGGTCAATGCTGAGGAATAGCGCAAGGCGCTGCAATGCGGTGACGCTGATTTGGTAAATGCGGGCCGGAGCCCAATGCCGATAGATGCGGGGCCGGAGCCCGATGCGGGTCGGAGCCCGATGCGAGGCCGAAACCCGATGCAGTAATGCGGGGCGGAGCCCGATGCGGGGCCGAGGCCCGATGCAGTAAATGCGGGGCCGGAGCTCGATGCAGGGCCGGAGCCCGATGCGGGGCCGAGGCCCATGCAATAAATGCGGGGCCGGAGCCCGATGCGGGGCCGGAGCCCGATGCGGGGCCGGAGCCCGATGCGGGACCGAGGCCCGATGCGGTAAATGCGGGGCCGGAGCCCGATGCAGGGCCGGAGCCCGATGCGTAAATGCCGTAAATGCGGGGCCGGAGCCCGATGCAGGGCCGGAGCCCGATGCGGGGCCGAAGCCCGATGCAATAAATGCGGGGTTGATAGGAAAGTGCAAGAAATGCGACAGCAAAGGTCAATGCTGAGGAATAGGCAAGCGCTGCAATGCGGTGACGCTGATTGCTTGCGGTCTTGCTTTGTAGGGCAGGGATAGGGATTGGTGTTGAAATCCCGAGGAGCTGAATGGATGGGGGACGTTTATTGTCTCAATTGTGATCGATCAGTATTCAGGCTGTCTTCTTGTGTAGAATTTCCTACAATGGAAAGAAAACAATGAAGGAGCAAACTATATTCGCGATTTCAGCGTAAGGGCACAGGGGATTGAACTAGCCTGGTAGGTGTCATGCAAGCACACTGAGAGACATGCACAAGGTGTGTCGAGGATGCATGCATGGGCAAGGTAGGTAGGGGTGTACTCGCACGACGCGAAAGGGCACGCTCAGTTGTGCTGATGGAGGCACTTGTAGCACAGAGGGACGTGTGCTCAACCATGCAATGACATAATCGATGCGTGGGATCATGGGAGTTAGTATCGCTTGGATGGTTGGCCCTTGAGCTATTGATCGTCTCGCCGTGGAGGAAGGGTGAGGATCACGAGAGGTCCACCTGCAAAGGCGGTTACAACTTTGTCTACCGTATGGTAGTGTTAATTGTCGTGTAAAACAGTAAACGGATAGGATGCATGCAATGCATGAGTTTTCAAGTGCTAATGTTGTCGTTCACATTGACTCGAAAGGTTCAAAGTACAATGCAAATTTTGTAAAATAGAGCCTTAAGCTGATTTGCCACCACACTCGGGGTTTGAGCGAGCGCCGCCTGGAAAGCACCGGGTCTAGGCGAGGGCCATGTGGAGACATCTATCCTAGGGTGCATGTGTGGGTCTTCATGAGGCCCTTTCCTAGACCTCTCCAGGGCGGCGTTCGCTCAAGCGAGCTCCTGACCGCATCTCTGCACCTTGGCACGAGTTTGGGAGAGGTCCCTCTTGAGGTGGTTGGCCGGTGAGTTCTTCGTCTCTCAGCGACCTCTCGTTGATCGAACCTAGTGTTGATGAGGTCGATCATGTTGTCCCGGAATATACACCATTCGCGTTCTGTGGCGGGTCAGTGAGGTCCTCGTGCGCGTTGGTGGGCTCTATCGAGGCGTGGGCAGGAGGGCCGAGCAAGGCGTCCCTTACCAAGACGATAAGAAAATCTGCTTAGGACTTGTCATGTGAACGACATCCTATTTTTTTTTTTGAAAATCGCATGATGCATGTGTGCAAAGAGAGTAAATGCCCACGGCTTAATAGAAATTACATGTACATCGCCCTTGAAATGGAAAAGACTCAAATGGCTCGCAGGCCGACTCGATGGACTGTTGTCGGAGTTGGGTTGAAGGCTTGCATGGAGGCATAGCATGATGCATGGCTTGGTACTACAAGGACCGTGCTATCTATGGATGGGGGCTCCCGACTCAAGGGTGTGAATTCCTTGAAATCGAGCGAGGATCTTTGGGGGCCGGTTCGGTGGCATAGCCGACTCGATTCGTTCCCTTACTCGGAACCTCTGACTAACCTAGCTCCTCCTATATTGGTGCCCGTGGGATGTCGGACAAGGTACCTAAAAAGCTAGTATGATGTGCGATGCATGTGCAGAAAATAAAAGTGCGTAAAATAGATAAGCGGGAAATGCGGAAAGCGGTAAATAGACAAGCAAACAAAACAAGCGGGAACGAGCCCGAACCCTCTAAGTATCCCCAGTGGAGTCGCCAAGCTGTGCGCACCCGAATTTAATCTCGTCGGGGCACGCATGCGCGCGCCTAAGCAAACGCGGCTTGGGAGTATCCACCTTCCCGGGGACGCGCGACGGGACGCACGTGAGAAAGAGTCGCCACTTGCCATTTTACGACACGAAGGTCGAGGGCCGGCAAGTTACCCGGTCTAGGGGTACGGGGTAACTAAATGCTAAGGCAATGGTCGTATGGAACCGAAAATTCCGAATTCGGGGGTTCTATTACGTGCGGGCCTATATCCCGCACGCCCTCTCGGTACTCTAGCTTGCTAGGCTTGCCATGTTTGTTTATTTACCGCGTGATTTAGAGTTGCGCTCGACTCGCCCGTTTTGACAACGTAAATTCGATGAATTGATCAAGTTGGACCAAGAGTCTGAAGATGAGTAGGCTTGTGCATCGAGGAGTCGGTTCACATCTTAGCGTTACAGTTCATCGAACCGTGATGGTTGATTCCCTGCGTGAACCGAAATCACGAGTATCCAAGCTTACTCACCCTTGGTGGCGATAGACCAACTTAACCGATCCAGCACTGGACCTCTCGCTCACCGATCCCGATCCCAGTCCAAGGAGGAGATGAATGAACATACAAATAGAATCCTCACAATGTTCTCTCGAACAATTACAAAGTATAACCGAATAAGTAAATGGATCCCGATCGGTTTGCATTGGGCCACTATTCCGCTCCTGCTCACCGTGTATTTTGAATAACAGATAAATAAATTAAGGCAACGCGGGCTCAAAGAGCCGGGGTTCGGGTCCGATCGAACCGTCGGTTTGCAGAAAAACGACTTGTTTCCACTGTAACCGTTGGATCGATCGAGCTCCCGGGTGATATCTAAAAACGTTTCAACGCGCTCAATCCAAATCCGCCTTCCGCATAGGCCGTATTCGGAGTGTGACGTGTGAATCGAGGCTAGATCCCATTCCGCACTCGGGTTGCACGCGCTCGGTGAGTTAGGAGGCGTTGGACCTCGTGTTCGGTGATTTGGGGCGTTGGACCCCGTGCAATACGTGACCTATGGTCGGGCCCGAACCGCAATAAATCATCATATGCAAAGACGAAACAGAAGAAAACTGATAAAACTGACACAATACAGAAAGCAACTGACAATTGTGAGTGGATACAGACAAGTGTGTGTTAAGTCGAATATACGTGATTTAATCAGTTATTAACCAGGGTTGGTTAGCAAACAATGTATCTAACCTAGGCAAACATAAATAGTGGATTAGAATAGGGTTCTAAGCCAATTACATGTGTATGTTTGTTTAAGACTCTTATTCTGTGGGGTGACACTGCGGTTTCACCGAATTAGCCAAACTCGTGTTTTGACTTTAGATTGGAATCTATCATTCCGCTTATCCATTATCTAATGTTTGATTAAGCCAAATGCATGATTAATCCGGTTTTTCCTGTTTTGTAACTGAAATAAAATGTCCACCACCGAATCTACGATAGGAAGATAGAAACACCGAAAGTGAACGGAATGGGCCATGCGAATGAAACTCGCACCCGAACGGGTTGCCCTTTTCGTTCATAGATCGAAGTGTTTCCAACTCCCTAACACCTAGGGTATCGGTGAATCACGGAATGACGATTATGCCCTTGGATGATAAAATTGCGATGTTCGTGTATAAATTGGAGATCGCGTCACACGAAGAAGTCAAACGAAGAAGTCTAAGAAGGACTCGCGCGTCTTGACTCGAGCCGCCTCAAATCGGGCCCGGACTCGAGTCATAGCACGCGAGTACTCGTTAGACGTCTATTCTATTCGTGTTACACGTCTCGGTGTTTTGAAATTGTGATCTTTTAGGAAAAAGCATTCCCGCCGTTCCGTGAACCATCGATGCGTTTACGAATTAGTGATCGATTCGTCCAATTATTTAGTCCAAGCGATTTAATTAACCGAATGATACGCCCCGTTTCTCCCATTCGTGAAATTATTCGGTGACGATGACCTTGTGTTATGGGTATTATGGATTTAACGAACAATGGTCCGAAGTCTACACGTCTATCATGTGATTATCACATAGCCAATGATAAAACACGAACATCAATACACATAATTCCAAGGGATGATTCTGATCGTATCTTACATGCATAATACGTCAAACACGATAATAAACACACGTTAATCACATCGATGCCGCCATGGTCATAATCACGCAAAAGAGCATACGAAACACGCACGAACAAAATATTTAAGCGGAATCAATAAAACGGCATCGACTCAAGTGATAACGAAACGGATAAAAACACGGGAATCGGCCCATCTCGAGGCGAAAGAGGGCCTCCCGGACTTGTGTGGTCCAAGGAATCTCTCGGCCGTATTCCATCAAGAATGACCGAGAGCTTCCGTGGCTCACACGGGTCGGGATGATCTCTTCGGCCCCGATTTGGATCTTTTCCTATCATGGCACATGACCTTATGCATCATACGGGTATGATATGAGCACATAAATGGAATATGATGGACGTACGCGCATGGAAATGCATGAGGAAGTCCGGATCTAGAAGAAAAATAGCAACTTTCATGCTTTCCGGTTTATAAATCACATTAACACTTCATAACAAGCAAACATCGAGGATCCTAGCTTCTCTAAGTCGTAGAGGAATGTTACCTAGCCTCGGAACACGAGGAAAGAGTCGGAGAAGTGGCAAAGGGAGTCGGGAGACTCGGTTGGAACGAACAGACCCGAACCGGGCAGTCGGGTCGACTGGCAGACCCGACTGGCAGTCTGGTTGTCGGGGCTGTACCGGTTGATCGGGATGGAATTTTCGCGCGGGGCCAGTTGCGTTGGATTCCCAAGAGACTAAGGATCGCTCCTGTGGGGGTTTCGGGAGGAGAGCATGCGTAGATTTTCCGGAAATCAAAAACAAAGTCGGGTCAGCAAAAAAGGACAGACCCAGTCGGGTCAAAACAGACCCGACTGGCACCCGATGAAGAAACGGCTCCACAGGAGGTTCCCGGTGGTCTTTTGATGCAAGGTCAGTGGCATTGGACTCCTAACTGAGTGAGGAGCACGGTGATGGGTGGCTCGTAGCGAGATTCAACCCGAGCTGACCTGTGCGTCCCTGCAAAGTTCGGGTTAGAAAAGACGACCAGGAAAAAACCTGACCGGCACCCGATGATGAAGAAACGACTCTACGGAGGCTCCCGGTGGTCTTTTGGTGCAAGATCGGTGGCATTGGACTCCTAACTGACTGAGGATCATGCCTGAAGTGGTTTCATGAGGATGTACACATATCGATTTTCCTGAAAGATGCAAAGAAAACCGGGAAAACTGGAAAAATCTGTGAAGGGAGGAAAGAGAGAAAAGGCGGTGGTGCACGGTTGAACGGCTCTCGGCACGCGACCACCTTGTCACGAGGAAGAGTGAGGGTCGTGAGGAACCCTAGGAAGTGATGGCACGACTCGCATGGTCGTGGGAAGAAATGGCGTGCCGAGGATCGGGGTGGCTATGGAAGCCCGTCTCTGTACTGTTTCTGTTACCTGCTGAAACGGTGTTGTTGGAGGCTTCGAATGCTAAAACTAAGTTCGGAAATGGATTTAGAAGGTCGAAAACATGTGGGGTAAGAAGTTTTGGTCAGGCTCGGGCAAAGTCGGGGGGCGGGACTCGCCTTGGAACCGGGAAAGTTCCTAGAGACCCGATTCTGAAATGTTCTAGATCTGCATGCTGGGAGCTTCAAATGCCGAAACTAACACCGGAAATAGACTCGGGAGGTCAAGTACATGTGGGATATGAAGTTTGGTCAAGTTTGGTTTGGGTTGAGTGGCGGTCGCCGGAAAACGGTTGAGTTTCCGGTAATTTTGGCCTTGAACCGGCTGTTCTTGGGTTTGTGCGATTTCTGGAAAATGCTGAAGTTGAGAGGGCTTAGAGAGGGTTTCCTAGAGTGAGAAAGATAGAGAGATGATGAAGTTGAGTTGTGATTAAGTTAATGATGCAATGGGCTTATAAAGGAAGACTAAATGACAAGATTAAGTGGAGTTAAGTGCAATTAAGTGGTGCTTAGGGGATCCGAATTTTTGGAGGGAAGATTAGGGTGGGGAAGTTGTCATGTTGAGTGTAGGGGAAGTTAGGGGAAAGTGGATGGGAGGTGATGGATGGGAGAAGGGAAGTGATGGGTGTAAGAAGATATTTTGAAAATGTGTGGTGGAGGTTCATTTGGCTTGTCTTTAGAGGAGAGCCATGGCTCGTGGCTCGGCTCGGCTCGGCTTGGCTAGCTCAAGGGTCCCACTTGATTAGGAAGAAAGCCGGAAGAAGCTCGGCTTGATTGATCACGCATTCGTTCCGTGATTCGCTTGAACGACGAATTATCGATGTATCGCGAATACGGTTTTAATGAGCCTAATATTGACATCTTCGTATGGATGAATGCTCGGGCGTCCCGGGGACTCGAAAGCCGGATTTGCTCCGTTTGGATGATCGGGGTGAAGTTGTCCGTTTCTATCGCTTCCGCGCCTCTGCGTGATGTACCACTCGTGTCGGCATGCTTTGTGCTTTGGGCAGAACGGTTTACTTGCCGGCCCCGGCTGGAGATCGATATCCGGAGGCGTCCTAAGAATCCGCGAACGGGGCTTTCTCGGTGTTTCCCGAGTGTTCTGATGTGTTCGGAGACCACTGCGATCTCCGTTTGTCAAAAATGAGTCCCGAAGGCTTGTCGGGAGGCGTTTATGACCATTAAAACGTCACTCGGGAGCTCGGTATGATTTGCTTGGTCCGAGCCAAAATGATTCCTAGCCCCTAGGGGTTGTTGGGAGTGGGTGGTGCAAAGCTCAGACGTCAACATTTCCTCGAATGAGCTCTAAGTGCAAGATTCCGCTTGAAAGGGGCCCTTTTTCCGGGTCGGGATCCGCTCGGGAGACCAAGACTAACTCTGAAAGGCAGTCTGAAACTTATTCCTTGGTCCTGGTGGTCCTTGGGTGTGTGCGGCCTGTTTTCGGGTGCCGTTTACTTGTCCGTGGATCGGGCGTCCCGGGAGCACCGTTAGGAAGGCGTCTGCAAATGTTCGGGAGTGCCCCGGCTTAAGCAGGAGGCTTCTGAAATGCACTCGGAGGTGTCATTGGTCATTTTGGTACCAAGAGGGATTTTAAAGTCCCATATTGGATATCTTCTAACGCTCCGGTGATCCGGCGATGAATAGTGCCATAGTGCCGGCTCCGCTGTTTTTGGGATTCCTCGTTCGTCTGTTCTTCTGACTGCTTTCTTCCGCCTTTCTCAGTGGACCGTTGTTTTCTTTATTGTGCGGGAAGCCGGTGGGCCAAAATGGGGTGCTGACAGCTTGCCCCTCTTTGGTTGCATGCTCGGTTAGAGGATGTAGCCAAAGACCATGAGAGGCACCCTTTTTGGTGCCGGCGACCGCTTCTGTTATCGCTCTCTGTGATATCTTGCTTCCCCGTGTTGGATGTTTAGGGAGGATGTGCAAAGGTTCCTGAACCCGTCGGAGGGTAACCACCTGATTAGGAAGCGAACATTATGAAATGCAGGAGTGGGGTCTAAGCCCGCACGACGGCATGTAAAGTCCGGAAAGCAGTGAAATGGACGTGAAGTCCGTGGACGCGAAGTCCGGAAAGCAATAAAGTTACTAGGCCGAAGCCCGTGGAAAAGCAGTAAAGTTACTAGGCCGAAGCCCGTGGAAAGCAGTAAAGTGGACGCGAAGTCCGGAAAGCAATAAAGTTACTAGGCCGAAGCCCGTGGAAAGCAGTAAAGTTACTAGGCCGAAGCCCGTGGAAAGCAGTAAAGTGGACGCGAAGTCGGAAGGAAAGCGAAAAGCATAAAGTTACTAGGCCGAAGCCCGTGGAAAGCAGTAAAGTGGACGCGAAGTCCGTGGACGCGAAGTCCGGGGACGCGAAGTCCGTGGACGCGAAGTCCGGAAAGCAATAAAGTTACTTAGCCGAAGCCCGTGGAAAGCAGTAAAGTTACTAGGCCGAAGCCCGTAGAAAGCCAGTAAGTTAAAGTGGACACGAAGTCCGGAAAGCAATAAAGTTACTAGGCCGAAGCCCGTGGAAAGCAGTGTAACGTGGAACGCGAAGTCCGTGGACGGAAGTCCGGAAAGCAATAAAGTTACTAGGGGCCGAAGCCCGTGGAAAGCGGTAAAGTTACTCCGAAGCCCGTGGAAAGCAATAAATGCGGAACGACAGTCCGGGAACCCGAAGTCCCTAAAGCTGTAAATGCTAAAGTGTAGGGAGGCAGAAGTGGAGAATGATGCCAGGTGGCATCTCAGAGGTGTCGACAGAAGCGAATTGTTCGGTTTGGAGCCGAAGTCGTGCTCGTGCTACGCCAGGCATCATTTGTTGCGGCTTGAGCAGGAGTCGGGTGGCTTTTCCCCCATAGGGCCCTCCACTCGGCTCGAAGTTGCGATCTGCTGCATGAGTCAATCGCGTGTCCGTCAAGGAGGAGATGCCCTTGGGGTTCCATGCGTATCTGCAGAGAAGAGCATAACTCTTCGTTAGTCATGTGGACAGTAGTGCGCGCCAAGTGTACAGGGCTGATGTTGTCCCGAAGGTATTGATCTGCTGTAGATTGGCGTTGCTGCTGCGATGAAGTTACTTCGTCGATGCTTTGCCCTGGGGGGTGGCTGTGTGTTTGATCTGCCGGAAGCCGGCTTTGCTGCTGGGGCGGTTACTCGTTGCTCTGCCGGATGTCAGCTCTGTCGCAGTGGCGATTGTAGTTCGCTAGGGATGCCCGGGTTGCGATGAGGGACTTGAACTCTGGGGTAGAGTGCCTACGTATCCCGAGGAGTCGGGAATCAGAGTCTGCCGTAGTTGCCGCGTTTGTACCTGTGATCCTAACATCATTAGTAAGTCATGGGGTTACTAGTGATTTGTAAGCACAGGTAAAAGGAAGTGTTTGTAACGCATGCTCTTCAGTTTCGGGTCGCTTGGGGACCCGTGGAGAGGTTTTGCTTTGGTGATGCCAATGGGGGTCCCGCTTTCAGAGGCCCCGATGTGAGGCTTCCGGGGCTCCTGTTGGCCTTGCATGGGCATATCGAGACGTTCTCAAAGGTGCCCAAGTGGCTCTATCGGTTGTTCGACGCGCCTGTGAGCTTAGGACCCTTCTCATCAAGGTGCCATAGGGCGGCTGCATTTGTAACCCGAATGGGGAATTTTGTTCAAATTTGGTCAGACCTCGGTCTAGTCATTTCCAAAGTGTTATGACTAGACTCTCGGAAAGAAATGTCTAGGATTTTGGCTTTGTGGTAGCCGATTGAAGGGTGGCTGTGACCCATTTTGGAGTTGTGTAATGACAAAGAGAAAAGAGAAAGCTTGGGGAGCACGTTGCCCAAGGCTAAAAGGATACACGAGTTCACGCTTGCCGTGAGATGTACCCCCTTCTCTTCCATCCTTCGGTTGGTGTTGGCTGTTGTCAGCACCCAATTTTGGCTCACCATTCTAAACAACGATATTAGCAATGATCCAAGCCACGACTTGAGCAGAATACAGAAAACGGCTCGAAGAGCAAGAAATCACTATTCATCCTCAAGTTGGCAGAATTGAGCAAATGACCCGTGGACATGACAAAAGGACTCTAGGGGTCACCAAAGGGCAACAGAGCGACCAGAGAATTCAACAATGTCCAAAACCGGCATTTTCAGTATATCACATGGACGGTACTATTTTTCGATAGTTCGCTCGGTCATCGGAAGATAGCCAATATTGGACTCCAAAAATCCACTTCAATGCCAAATAGATGAAAAGTGTCCCCAAAGGCATTTTGCAAATCATCTGCTCTATACAGAACAACTTTCTATATACAGACAACTTTTCAGTGGAAGTCCAAAAATGCCGGTTTCCTGGAGAAAAGTTAATGCCAAATATCAGACGCGGCCATGCCCCATCAGCACACAGAGCATGAACAATGCTTCAGATTGTCTCTTGGAAGTCACACAGATACCTCAAATGACTTCCGAACGGCAAAACAAGCATACCCCTCTTCAGAAGAGCATAGCCGGAGAACGGTCTGATGGAATTACGGCAAATGAAGTTCATACCGCATTGCCCAGAAAACTCTAGCAGACATTCACAATGGGGCAAAACAGACGGCAAATCCCTTCACGGTTTCCCGAGTAACCTCCGAGGAACGGAAATGACCATTTTCAGTGGAAATCCATATCCGGAGGTCCTCTTTGGGGAAACTTGACGCCGAATGCTTACGTTACACAATGCTAGCCTTCTCAAGGCTCAATGTGGAATCGTCGGAATAAATCACACAACTCATCTAGATCTCTCGAACAGTGCTTTAGAGGTCTCAGATACACTCTTCAAGTCCTTGGAGGTCTGACCTTGACAAACAGAGGTTACAGTAATCTGGAGTGCCTAAGCAACTCAGAAGTCATCCTGAGAAACCCAGTTTCGGCCTTCTAGGACGTCTCCGGCCCCACGTTAGCATTACCGGCTTAAGGGATAATTGTTCACGTTGTCTGACAATTTATGTCAAAATGACCAACGTGAGATGCAGACACAAGATATGCTGTCAGAAGCGGACAACTTCGCTCTGGTCATCTGCAATGAGCAAAACCGGCTTCCGAGCCTCATATGCTTCCGGGGCATTTCTCCATGAAAAATGCCAATCTCAGGCTCATTAAAACCGTTTTCTCGCGCATATCGACAATTCAACGTTCAATTCGAACCACGAACTTCGAATACGCGAACAATCGAGACCCGAGCTTTCTCCCGGATTCTTCTCTTAGGTCGTGGGACCCACGGATTAGGCCTAGCCGCCCCATCCTTGCCCTAGGTGTCTCTCCTTTGTCTTCTTCATCTCCATGAAGATAAGAAGACAACTTGCACACTTATCCCCTAAAATATCTAAGTGTTTCATTCTTGCACTCCAACTCCCCATCAATGCTCATTAATGTTTATCTCTCTCCATCAATGCCACTTGCAAGAATATCTTCTTCCTTCATTAAACAAATTCGGATCTCCTAATCCATGCCCCTTAATTGCACTTTTCTTCTTAATTGCACTTAAGCATAGCCTATATATACTTTCTAAGTCATTAACTTAATGATACACCTTCAAGCACTCTCTCTCTAGCATTTCTCACTCTTCAAAAGCTCTCAAACTCCATAGCAAACCGCAGCAAGCTTCAGCCATTTCCAGCAAGCAGAACTAAGCAAAACCGGGCAAAGTCTTAAGTCGGAATCCATCCGGCTTAAATCCAAACTTTACCAAACTTCATATCCCACATGTTTTTGACCCCTCTATCCATTTCTGAACTTAGATTTTAAGTTTGAAGCCTCTAAGCCATAGAACCAGCCTTGAACAAAATCTGGACAGATTTGGTTCTTCTCGGGTAAAAAAATGTCAAACCGGGTTTCAAGCCTTTCCAAGTCGGTTTGAGCTACCTAAACCCATCCAAACCTCCCCACACAACCCTAGGGTGTCAAGGAGTCAAGAAATCCAAGAAAAACCCGTCGGTTTAACCCAGGAAGAAGAAATAGCCCGACTGCCCAGTCGGGTCGAAATTTCTGACTGTTTGTGCGGTTTTCTTGCAGATCGGGTCGATCCGAGACTCTTTTCGAAAAACGACCACCACAGCCACCTCCAGCGGTGAGTTAGCAGTCGGTAGCCGTTGGCCTTGCTCAAAAATTCCATCGGGAGCCTCCGTAGCAACGTCCGACCCGACTGGTGCCAGACGGGTCCGAATTTCCAGACATGCTCTGTTTTCCGTGATCTTTGCAGGGCCGTACGGGTCGACCCGATAACTCTGGGACCAAACGACCACCACAGTCACCTCCGGGGGTCAGTTAGCAGTCGGGAGCCGTTGGCCTTGCTCAAAAATTCCATCGGGAGCCTCCGTAGCAACGTCCGACCCGACTGGTGCCAGACGGGTCCGAATTTCCAGACATGCTCTGTTTTCCGTGATCTTGCAGGGCCGTACGGGTCGACCCGATAACTCTGGGACCAAACGACCACCACAGTCACCTCCGGGGGTCAGTTAGCAGTCGGGAGCCGTTGGCCTTGCTCAAATATTCTATCGGGAGCCTCCGTAGCAACGTCCGACCCGACTGGTGCCAGACGGGTCCGAATTTCCAGACATGCTCTGTTTTCCGTGATCTTTGCAGGGCTGTACGGGTCGACCCGATAACTCTGGGACCAAACGACCACCACAGTCACCTCCGGGGGTCAGTTAGGGTCAGGAGCCACTGACCTTGCCTCAAAATCCATCGGGAGCCTCCGTGGCGACGTCCGACCCGACTTGTGCCAGTCGGGTCTGTCCAGTATTTCAGCCGGGTCTGTTTGATGCCATTCGGGTCTGTTCAACGGAAAACAGCCCAAACTCGACCCATCAACGGTCCAACCCGACTCTTGAAGGTCCCATCCCGCATCTCGGTACTAGGTATGGCCATTCTTGACTTAGAGGAGCTAGGACCTTTACATTCTCATTGCGTTTATGGAGTTATAAGGGGGTTTATGTATGTTTTATTTCCAAGTTTTAATCTTTATGCACTTTCATGTTATACCATGCATATTTATCCTCGATTTATATGCTAGCATGTCGGGAAACACTTGGATCGTAGTCGAGAAGAACATCCCGACCCGGGAAAGGCAAAGAGCTCACGAGTTTCCCTCTGAGGGAGGTGACCGAATGCTCTCTTGCTCCTTTCGGGGCAAGGAACGATTTTCTTGACCCGATCCAAGTTCGATTCCCGAGTTTCATCGTATTTTCTCACGTGCATGAAGTCGGTATTGTTTTATCGATTCCTTAAATAACTTGTTTGCGCATGTTTGCATGTTCGAATGCGTTATTCAAATCATGGCAATACCGACTTTCGTTTAATTGTGTCATTTATCATGTTTGACGTTTAAGCATGCGAGGAATGATTTAAAACGAGACGGGGAAACCTCGTGGAACCCCATTCGGGCCATGGGACCTCTCGGCTATCTCCAAGGAGAAGTAACTGAGAGCCTCTTAGACTCGTTCGGGTTGCATGAGGCTTCCTCTTCCCGTTTTGAGTCGTTCTCGGCTTTCGTGTAATTTACAATTTACATTATTGTCACAATATCGCATGAAAATGTCTTTTCAAAACAAAGCATGCATGGATTTGAGTATCGATGACTCATTCGGGTCCATTCGGTTACGAGGGTAGTTTCGGTCATTGGACCAAATTATCCTCGATCCTTATGGAATCGTCTTGGTCGTCGAATCACGAATCGTTTCCACAATTAATGCATTCGGCACAACCCTTAAGCATTAATTTCACGAACGGGTTAATCGGGACGCTCACATGATTAAACCCACTTCACACTGATAAAGTTTATATGAATTGGCCATTAACTGATAACTCGCGTCGATGAGTTGTCAAATGACGTTGGTGCCCTTTCAAACTTATCAATTTCAAAACCCGAAACACGCGGTCCAATGTAGCATGGACGTCTGAAAAAGGCTTCTGTGTCTCAATTTGAGTTTTTACCTGATTCCAGGTAACTCAGGTCAAGATACAGAAGATCTTTCTAGATCACTTCCGGGCAGATCGACCGGTTCTTTGGCTTTTTTGGGGTTCTTGCACAACCTGGACGATCCAGGGAATCGGTCGACACCGGCTACAGGCCGAGGTGGCCCGCACTACAATGTTTCCCCTTTTCTGAAAACAATTTTCAAATAAAGGGCAAAATCGTCTTTTCACAATTCAGCGACATCCTTAGGGTTAGCATGATAGAAACACTACAGTACGGGATAAGAATGGGCTACCTGTTCAGGTGCAGGTTCATCTGCATAGCCTTTTCTTATCTAACTGATGAGTTTCTGTCATCCTAACATAGATTCGGGTAACTAGAACGGTTATCTGTCAGAAAACATGCTAAATGCGGATTAACCTTTCACTCGACCTAACCAAACACTAGATAATGGTTAGGTGGAATTCTAGATTCCAAATCTAGAGTCAAAACACGAGTTTGGGTAATTCAGTGGTAATTCAGTGTCACAATACAAACAACTGTAAAAGCAATCCACACACCTGAGATTTGACTCTTTTTGTCAAGTTCTCAAAACAAAGCCGAATGCTAAAATGTTGGCACATGTTGATTGTTTAGCATATGGCATTTGCTTGCAAAAACACCCCTGGGTTAATAATCTGTTAATTCACGTAAACACGACAAGAACAAACACTTTGTCTGTTATTAACATGTTGCGTGTTATCTTTCCGCGTCTGTTTGCCATGCGGGTCGAGCCTGATCCCTAGGCCGAATAATATTAGGGTTCAACGCCCTAATTATCGAGCACAGGGTTCAACACCCTAATCAACACTCACAGGGTCCAACGCCCTATTCAGTGAGGGCGTCCATTGAATTTCAGTTCTTCGGTCTTTCCCTAAACTCACGGTGAGTTAGAGTGGAATAATAACCGAACGCGAAACGACTGGAATTCGACCCTTTTGTAATTTGTATTTATTGTTTTCGAGAGCATTGTAAGGATTTTATTTTGTACATTCATTCTGTAAGAATTCCAGTCGGTGAGCGAACGGTCCGAGAGTCGAATTAATCGAATCGGTCTAATGCTTGCCCAGATACAAGTAAATCCAAGGACTCGCGGTTTTGGTTCACGCAGGGATTCAACCTCCATGGTTCGATGAACTGTAACACAAGATTGTGAACCAACTCCCCGACATACGGGTTTACTTCTCTCTCGGCTTCTCAACCGACATCGTTTGGTTCATCGAATCTCCGGTGTCAAAACGTGCGAGCCGAGTGCAGCTTAATTAACGCGGTAAATCATAAAATATGCAAGCCTAGCAAACCAGAGTACCAAAAGGGCGTGCGGGATATAGGCCCGCAAGTAACATGAACCCCCAAACACGGATTTTCCGGTTCTGCACAGATCAATGCCTTAACGACAAACTAGGTGTTCCATACCCCTAGACCCCGGGTAACTTATCCGCCCTCGACCTTCGGGTCGTAAAATGATAAGTGGCGACTCCTTCTCTCACGCGTGTCCGTCACGCGTCCCCACGGGAAGGTGGACACTCCCAAGCCGCGCGATCCAAAAGCGCGCAATGCGGGCCCCGACGAGAGTTTACATTCGGGTCCGTACAGCTTGGCGACTCCGCTGGGGACATACTTAGTGGGTTCGGGCTCGATCCCGTTTGCTTGCTTGCATGTTCATTTACCGCTTTCTGCAACTTTCTCGCTTATATATTTTACGCATATTTACTTTTCTGCACTTGCATTGCATCATTTTAGTAGATTTAGGTACCACGCTTGAAATCCCACGAGCGGCAATCTAGGAAGCTAGGTTAGACAGGGGTTCGAAGTAGGGGTACGGCGCGCGGTTCGACTGTCGCTTAGGCCTTGAAAAGAATCCCGCCCGATTTCAAGGAATTGATACCCTTGAGTCGGGAGCCCCCATCCTTAGTTAGTTGCTATCCCGGTAGCACCTAAACCATGCATAAACAGGGACGTCATGCTGGACCAAAATTGCCTTCATGCCGTCAACCGACCCAAAAGTTGAGTCTTTGAGTCGGTTCGTAGTTTTTCTTTTAGGCGGGCCTTTTGTTGTTTTTCTATAATGAGCGATGTACATTGTAACAGATACAATTATAATTTATTCTTTCTGCATCTGCATGCATGTTTTCAAATAAACTAGGACATTGCATTGGTTTATTGCTTAAGTTCCCTTTTTCAAATGAACCATCTTCGTAAATCTGGGAACTTGAATCAAATCAATGCAACGACATTAGCTTTTGAAAACTCATACATTGCCTGCATCCGATGTTTGCACAGCAACTACCATGTCCCGTACGACATGTGAGTTGTGCTAACCTTCGCGAGTAGACCACTTGCGGTCTTCACCTCTCCATGGCGAGACGTGCTATGACCAGAGGCCGTCCAGCCCGGCCACCCACCCCATACGACATGTGAGTTGTGCTAACCTTCGCGGGTAGACCACTTGCGGTCTTCACCTCTCCATGGCGAGACGTGCTATGACCAGAGGCCGTCCAGCCCGGCCACCCACCCCGTACGACATGTAAGTTGTGCCGACCTTCGCGGGTAGACCACTTGCGGTCTTCACCTCTCCATGGCGAGACGTGCTATGACCAGAGGCCGTCCAGCCCGGCCACCCACCCCGCACGATAGGCGAGTCGTGCCCACTTTCGCGGGCAGGCCACTCGCGGCCTTCACCCTTCCTCCACAGCAAGACGAACTGTGGCCCGAGGGCCGATCAACCCTCCCAGGCGAAGTTAACCAACACTAACTTCTTCCTAACAGAGAGTGTCACTGCGTGATCGGACGCACGTCCCTCCGCGTGACCCAGCGCATCTACCAGCAATCGAGCGCGCCTCACACATGTCCAAGCATGTTCACACCAACTCATACATGCCTGCTCAACGTATCAATGCATGTCTCTCGGTGTGCTCGCACGACACCTACCAGGCCAGTTCGCTTCCCTACACTCTTGCATTGAAATGCTGAACGGTTCATGCTCCTTCATTGTTTTCTTTTCCCATTGCAGGAAATTCTCAACAAGAAGACAACCTGAATACTAAGCGACCACAATTGAGACAACAAACGTCTCCCATCCATCCAGCACCTTGGGATTTCAACACTAAGTCCCTATCCCTGCTCCATAGAGCAATACCGCAAGCAAATCGGCGTCACTGCATTGCAGCGCCTTGCGCTATTCCTTAGCATTGACCTTTGCTCTTACATCTCTTGCATTTTCTATCGAGCATGCATTTCCTGCATCGGACCTCAGTTCTGCATTTACTGCTTTCGGGCCTCGGCCCAGCATTTACTGCTTTTGGGCTTCGGCCCCGCATTTACTGCTTTCAGGTTTTGACGCCTCGCATTTACTGCTTTCAGGCTCATCTGAATTCCAAAATCGACTTGGATACAAATTCATCCAAGCGATACTTCAAGGAGCAAGTCTAATCTTTCCACTGCAAAGACAGAAAGTGACAGCTCCACAAACAGAGCATGACCCAACTCTCCATCGCAGACCAGCACAGTCATGCCTCCGATCAAAGAATGGATCTCATCCACCTCCGTTGTGATCACCGACTAAACACTGGGGCAACACGCGTAGTTTTCTTTAAACTCTCTGTTGCTTTCATTCAAATGCATTCCCACAAATGGGCTCCCGACATGAACAAATCCTTCAATGGAGCATTAGGACAGTCTCGAAGACGCCCTATCAGTTCTGTTGGACCTGTTCGACTCACCTGTCCTCGTGGGACTCGGCTTCTCGAGCCTTCCCTAGGACGGCTGCGCATGCCTACTCGCAATTAGGGAAAACATGCTTATATGACCTCAGTCATGGTCTAACCACTCCAGAGTGGTGATGACTACATTCCCGGAAACAAATGTCATCCACACGCGACACCCCATGGGTCGTGTGCGGGACAAAAGGGATTTTCCCATGGGTCCACCCCATATTTCTTACCGCATACTCCACCGCACAGTCGCCTAACACACCATCTTCTTTGTCATCTTTTACAGGGACACGCCGGTCACAGGCGAAGAATGATGCACAGGCTCACGCCTTTCCGAGAACTCCTCTCGAGCCTCCTCCCTTATACTTTGACAGGGAAGGGGCTCGGCACGGAGGTACCCCCTACAAAGCTAAAGACAAAAACAACTGAGCGAGCCTTATGCCATCAACGCAACGATTTCAGTTGACATTGACGACATGAAACGGCCAGGGGCGACAGTTGCACAAACCGCCCACCACGAGTCACAGCGACGATAAAAGACCAGAGCATTCGCGTTCAACGCTTGCACCGAGACCACCTCGGACATCATCCACCCACGAAAAGCATTTCCAAGCGACGTACACTGGGGCATCCCCGGTTGAAGTTCGCACTAGCACAACTTTTCCAAGCGACGTACACTGGGGCATCCCCGGTTGAAGTTCGCGCCAACACAACCTCGGCAAACGACGTACACTGGGCCTCCCTGGTTGAAGTTCGCCCCGAGGTCGCCATCGTGGGTCACTCCAGCAAGTGACGTTGGAACGCTCCTGGTCATTTGCGTTAAGTCCAGGCCTCCTCCACAACAAGCATCAAGACAACTCCGGCCACTGACTCCCTAGGGCAAATTTGTATTTTCCTTCTAGACAATAGGGAATTCACCTGAAGAAATTGCAAGGGAAAATGACACGAAGTTCAACTTTCGAGTGCACGGGAGTCAAACTTCCAAGAAAGCCGGTCCTCACAAAATAGGGCTAGCAACACACAACAAGTCTCCACGAGGCGAAGCACACCAAAGTGGCCTCGGCGATACAAAGTCGAGGAGTTTCAAACAAAGACACGGGGCACAAAACAAACCCCAGCTGCAAGAAAAAACAGAGCGAAAAGAAGCGGGAAAAACCCGCCAATGAAGAGAGAGAGAAAAGATGCAGGAAAAACCTGCCAATGAACAAAACAAGGCACCGCCGAGATTTAAAACTCCGACGCCGCCAATCCTGAGAAATCAACAAACCCCGACAAAAGGGGAGCAGCAGACACAACTCCTCGACGGAGACAGAAAACAATGCATTTGGAGGTTGAATCCTTCGAACCCTTCGCCCTTGCAAACTCGAGAGATAAAAGAATCGAGCCCGCTAGGTCGAAAACCCCTTTTCGGGGCGACCTAGGCAAAAGCTAGGGTGAAAAAGAGGCACGACCGAAAACCCTTTGTGGCGGTCGTGGCAAAAGGAGAGCTCTTCCCCTTTAGGTTGAGAGGTGCGGCCCCGAGGTGGGTGACCGTAGCAAAAGGAGAGCAAAACGAGAGATAAATAAAATTGCCCCCTAGTCTCTCACACATCGTGTGGACAAGGGATCCCCAAGGGAAGTGGCCAGTTTATCTATTCCAACACGATTCCCGATCGGCTCTCCAATACCATTCAACCGTCCAAGAGGGAACCTTCCTCAAGCACAGTGGGTAACTGAATACGCCGTCCAAGCAGTTCAGTACAACCTACACAACAGAAGGACGAAGAAAAATGGGGGTACATCTCATTGCAGGCGTGAACCCGTGTATCCTTTTAGCCTGCGGGCAACGTGCTTCCCAAGCTTTCTCTTTTCACTTTGTCTTTGCATAACTCCGAATGGGTCACAGCCGCCCTTTAACAGGCTACCACAGAGCCAAAATCCCAGACATTCCTCTCCGGGGTTTAGTCATAACGCTTTAAAATGGTCAGACCGAGTCTGACCAAATCTGAACAGAAATCCCCAAGCGGGTTGCAAATGCAGCCGCCCTACTGTACCCTATTGAGAAGGGTTCAAAGCCGACGGGCACGTCGAACAAACGATAGAATTGCTAGAGCATCGTCGGGGAAGTCTCGATATGCCCAATACATAGCTAACGGGAGCCCCTGGAGGCCTCGCATCTAGGCCTCCGAGAACGGGACCTACTTATACTGTCAAAGCAAAAATCTTCATGGGTTGTTTAGGTGACCCAAAACTGAAGATCTGCGTGTCGCAACAACATTTTCATGCTTACCTGTGTCCATTACTTGTTAGTATTTCTAACATGATTTACTAGTAATGTCAGAATCACAGGTACTGCAAACAGTATGAACTACGACAGACTCTGATTCCTAGTTCCACAGGATACGTAGGCGCTCTGTCTTAGAGCTCGAGTCTCGCAATACAAGACGCCGACTTTTGGCGAACTTCTTGCAGGTCAAAGCATGACCGCCCAAGCAGCAGATTTGGCCTCCGACAAAGCACAATCATTCCTCAGCAGCAAAGTCGGTTTCCGGCAGCCCAATAGGTAACCGCCTAGCGGCGAACCCGGCTTTCGGCAGATCAAACACATCACTGCCACAGAGGTAAGGCTTCAGTGAAATGACTTCGTCCCAGCATCAACGCTTGCCTCCGACAAATCAACGTTCCTTGGAAGATATCTCCCCAAGATCGATTCATCTCTACTTCATGTGACGGGTGACAATCTCAACCCAAGAGGAGAATCTTCAGAGCAGCACTCCAGGCACTCAGTTGCATCGCAATCAGTTGGCAAGTAACGAAGCATTTTGCCACCACATCGATTGCAACACGGACGAACTCAGTGATGGAGGAAGCACAATGATTCCTTCCACACCTCACACTACTCCTCAGTGTTTGCGTTTACTTCGCGCACATTTATTTCCGCAATGCATTTTAATTAGCGTGCACCCTCTCAGGACTGCAGTGCACATTTATTTCCGCAATGCACTTTAATTAGCGTGCACCCTCTCAGGACTGCAGTGCACATTTATTTCTGCAATGCACTTTAATTAGCGTGCACCCTCTCAGGACTGCAGTGCACATTTATTTCCGCAATGCACTTTAATTAGCGTGCACCCTCTCAGGACTGCAGTGCACATTTATTTCCGCAATGCACTTTAATTAGCGTGCACCCTCTCAGGATTGCAGTGCACATTTATTTCCGCAATGCACTTTAATTAGCGTGCACCCTCTCAGGATTGCAGTGCATATTTATTTCCGCAATGCACTTTAATTAGCGTGCACCCTCTCAGGATTGCAGTGCACATTTATTTCCGCAATGCACTTTAATTAGCGTGCACCCTCTCAGGATTGCAGTGCACATTTATTTCCGCAATGCACTTTAATTAGCGTGCACCCTCTCAGGATTGCAGTGCACATCGCAAGTCCACCGGGTAGGCGCCTTTGAACCATGCAGTTCATTCGGTATGCGCCCCGTGCATATTGCAAACTCGCCGAGCAAGCGCTCGTGCACCTCGCAAGTCCACCGGGTAGGCGCCTTTGAACCATGCAGTTCATTCGGTATGCGCCCCGTGCATATTGCAAACCCCTTCGGGTCAGTCCCGACTACTTTTCTTGCATTGGGGTCAGTCCCGACTACTTTTCTTGCATTGGGGTCAGTCCCCGTCGGGTCAGTCCCGACTTTAATTGCCTGTTTCAGCTTTGTTCCGAACTCTACATGTCTATTGAGCGCATCTCACCATATTCCCTTTTTATTAGGTACAACATCCTACATATCCAAAGAAAAAAGGAGAGGGCCATATAGGAAATTCCACCTTGATCATTGCTATCAAACTGGGGTGCTTTTGAAATCTTTGATTGCATCCTCTACTCGAGCAAGCAGTCAAAGAGGGGCAAGCTGTCAGCACCCAATTTTGGCTCACCATTCTAAACAACGATATTAGCAATGATCCAAGCCACGACTTGAGCAGAATACAGAAAACGGCTCGACAGAGCAAGAAATCACTATTCATCCTCAAGTTGGCAGAATTGAGCAAATGATCTGTGGACATGACAAAAGGACTCTAGGGGTCACCAAAGGGCAACAGAGCGACCAGAGAATTCAACAATGTCCAAAACCGGCATTTTCAGTATATCACATGGACGGTACTATTTTTCGATAGTTCGCTCGGTTATCGGAAGATAGCCAATATTGGACTCCAAAAATCCACTTCAATGCCAAATAGATGAAAAGTGTCCCCAAAGGCATTTTGCAAATCATCTGCTCTATACAGAACAACTTTCTGTATACAGACAACTTTTCAGTGGAAGTCCAAAAATGCCGGTTTCCTGGAGAAAAGTTAATGCCAAATATCAGACGCGGCCATGCCCCATCAGCACACAGAGCATGATCAATGCTTCAGATTGTCTCTTGGAAGTCACACAGATACCTCAAATGACTTCCGAACGGCAAAACAAGCATACCCCTCTTCAGAAGAGCATAGCCGGAGAACGGTCTGATGGAATTACGGCAAATGAAGTTCATACCGCATTGCCCAGAAAACTCTAGCAGACATTCACAATGGGGCAAAACAGACGGCAAAT
This sequence comes from Punica granatum, assembly GCF_007655135.1. Classification (NCBI taxonomy): domain Eukaryota; kingdom Viridiplantae; phylum Streptophyta; class Magnoliopsida; order Myrtales; family Lythraceae; genus Punica; species Punica granatum. The sequence goes on along the minus strand of NW_022204379.1, from coordinate 15,319 downwards.
CCCTTCACGGTTTCCCGAGTAACCTCCGAGGAGCGGAAATGACCATTTTCAGTGGAAATCCATATCCGGAGGTCCTCTTTGGGGAAACTTGACGCCGAATGCTTACGTTACACAATGCTAGCCTTCTCAAGGCTCAATGTGGAATCGTCGGAATAAATCACACAACTCATCTAGATCTCTCGAACAGTGCTTTAAAGGTCTCAGATACACTCTTCAAGTCCTTGGAGGTCTGACCTTGACAAACAGAGGTTACAGTAATCTCTGGAGTGCCTAAGCAACTCAGAAGTCATCCTGAGAAACCCAGTTTCGGCCTCCTAGGACGTCTCCGGCCCCACGTTAGCATTACCGGCTTAAGGGATAATTGTTCACGTTGTCTGACAATTTATGTCAAAATGACCAACTTGAGATGCAGACACAAGATATGCTGTCAGAAGCGGACAACTTCGCTCTGGTCATCTGCAATGAGCAAAACCGGCTTCCGAGCCTCATATGCTTCCGGGGCATTTCTCCATGAAAAATGCCAATCTCAGGCTCATTAAACCCGTTTTCTCGCGCATATCGACAATTCAACGTTCAATTCGAACCACGAACTTCGAATACGCGAACAATCGAGACCCGAGCTTTCTCCTGGATTCTTCTCTTAGGTCGTGGGACCCACGGATTAGGCCTAGCCGCCCCATCCTTGCCCTAGGTGTCCTCTCCTTTGTCTTCTTCATCTCCATGAAGATAAGAAGACAACTTGCACACTTATCCCCTAAAATATCTAAGTGTTTCATTCTTGCACTCCAACTCCCCATCAATGATCATTAATGTTTTATCTCTTCTCCATCAATGCCACTTGCAAGAATATCTTCTTCCTTCATTAAACAAATTCGGATCTCCTAATCCATGCCCCTTAATTGCACTTTTCTTCACTTAATTGCACTTAAGCATAGCCTATATATACTTTCTAAGTCATTAACTTAATGATACACCTTCAAGCACTCTCTCTCTAGCATTTCTCACTCTTCAAAAGCTCTCAAACTCCATAGCAAACCGCAGCAAGCTTCAGCCATTTCCAGCAAGCAGAAACTAAGCAAAACCGGGCAAAGTCTTAAGTCGGAATCCATCCCGGCTTAAATCCAAACTTTACCAAACTTCATATCCCACATGTTTTTGACCCCCTCTATCCATTTCTGAACTTAGATTTTAAGTTTGAAGCCTCTAAGCCATAGAACCAGCCTTGAACAAAATCTGGACAGATTTGGTCCTTCTCGGGTAAAAAAATGTCAAACCGGGTTTCAAGCCTTTCCAAGTCGGTTTGAGCTACCAAAACCCATCAAAAACCTCCCCACACAACCCTAGGGTGTCAAGGAGTCAAGAAATCCAAGAAAAACCGTCGGTTTAACCCCAGGAAGAAGAAATAGCCCGACTGCCCAGTCGGGTCGAAATTTCTGACTGTTTGTGCGGTTTTCTTGCAGATCGGGTCGATCCGAGACTCTTTTCGAAAAACGACCACCACAGCCACCTCCAGAGGTGAGTTAGCAGTCGGGAGCCGTTGGCCTTGCTCAAATATTCCATCGGGAGCCTCCGTAGCAACGTCCGACCCGACTGGTGCCAGACGGGTCCGAATTTCCAGACATGCTCTGTTTTCCGTGATCTTTGCAGGGCCGTACGGGTCGACCCGATAACTCTGGGACCAAACGACCACCACAGTCACCTCCGGGGGTCAGTTAGCAGTCTGGAGCCGTTGGCCTTGCTCAAAAATTCCATCGGGAGCCTCCGTAGCAACGTCCGACCCGACTGGTGCCAGACGGGTCCGAATTTCCAGACATGCTCTGTTTTCCGTGATCTTTGCAGGGCCGTACGGGTCGACCCGATAACTCTGGGACCAAACGACCACCACAGTCACCTCCGGGGGTCAGTTAGCAGTCGGGAGCCGTTGGCCTTGCTCAAAAATGCCATCGGGAGCCTCCGTAGCAACGTCCGACCCGACTGGTGCCAGACGGGTCCGAATTTCCAGACATGCTCTGTTTTCCGTGATCTTTGCAGGGCCGTACGGGTCGACCCGATAACTCTGGGACCAAACGACCACCACAGTCACCTCCGGGGGTCAGTTAGCAGTCGGGAGCCGTTGGCCTTGCTCAAATATTCCATCGGGAGCCTCCGTAGCAACGTCCGACCCGACTGGTGCCAGACGGGTCCGAATTTCCAGACTTGCTATGTTTTCCGTGATCTTTGCAGGGCTGTACGAGTCGACCCGATAACTCTGGGACCAAACGACCACCACAGTCACCTCCGGGGGTCAGTTAGGAGTCAGGAGCCACTGACCTTGCTTCAAAATTCCATCGGGAGCCTCCGTGGCGACGTCCGACCCGACTTGTGCCAGTCGGGTCTGTCCAGTATTTCAGCCGGGTCTGTTTGATGCCATTCGGGTCTGTTCAACGGAAAACAGCCCAAACTCGACCCATCAACGGTCCAACCCGACTCTTGAAGGTCCCATCCCGCATCTCGGGACTAGGTATGGCCATTCCTGACTTAGAGGAGCTAGGACCTTTACATTCTCATTGCGTTTATGGAGTTATAAGGGGTTTTATGTATGTTTTATTTCCAAGTTTTAATCTTTATGCACTTTCCATGTTATACCATGCATATTTATCCTCGATTTATATGCTAGCATGTCGGGAAACACTTGGATCGTAGTCGAGAAGAACATCCCGACCCGGGAAAGGCAAAGAGCTCACGAGTTTCCCTCTGAGGGAGGTGACCGAATGCTCTCTTGCTCCTTTCGGGCAAGGAACGATTTTCTTGACCCGATCCAAGTTCGATTCCCGAGTTTCATCGTATTTTCTCACGTGCATGAAGTCGGTATTGTTTTATCGATTCCTTAAATAACTTGTTTGCGCATGTTTGCATGTTCGAATGCGTTATTCAAATCATGGCAATACCGACTTTCGTTTAATTGTGTCATTTATCATGTTTGACGTTTAAGCATGCGAGGAATGATTTAAAACGAGACGGGAAAACCTCGTGGAACCCCATTCGGGCCATGGGACCTCTCGGCTATCTCCAAGGAGAAGTAACTGAGAGCCTCTTAGACTCGTTCGGGTTGCATGAGGCTTCCTCTTCCCGTTTTGAGTCCGTTCTCGGCTTTCATGTAATTTACAATTTACATTATTGTCACAATATCGCATGAAAATGTCTTTTCAAAACAAAGCATGCATGGATTTGAGTATCGATGACTCATTCGGGTCCATTCGGTTACGAGGGTAGTTTCGGTCATTGGACCAAATTATCCTCGATCCTTATGGAATCGTCTTGGTCGTCGAATCACGAATCGTTTCCACAATTAATGCATTCGGCACAACCCTTAAGCATTAATTTCACGAACGGGTTAATCGGGACGCTCACATGATTAAACCCACTTCACACTGATAAAGTTTACATGAATTGGCCATTAACTGATAACTCGCGTCGATGAGTTGTCAAATGACGTTGGTGCCCTTTTCAAACTTATCAATTTCAAAACCCGAAACACGCTGTCCAATGTAGCATGGACGTCTGAAAAGGGCTTCTGTGTCTCAATTTGAGTTTTTACCTGATTCCAGGTAACTCAGGTCAAGATACAGAAGATCTTTCTAGATCACTTCCGGGCAGATCGATCGGTTCTTTGGCTTTTTTGGGGTTCTTGCACAACCCTGGACGATCCAGGGAATCGGTCGACACCGGCTACAGGCCGAGGTGGCCCGCACTACAATGTTTCCCCTTTTCTGAAAACAATTTTCAAATAAAGGGCAAAATCGTCTTTTCACAATTCAGCGACATCCTTAGGGTTAACATGATAGAAACACTACAGTACGGGATAAGAATGGGCTACTTGTTCAGGTGCAGGTTCATCTACATAGCCTTTTCTTATCTAACTGATGAGTTTCTGTCATCCTAACATAGATTCGGGTAACTAGAACGGTTATCTCTGTCAGAAAACATGCTAAATGCGGATTAACCTTTCACTCGACCTAACCAAACACTAGATAATGGTTAGGTGGAATTCTAGATTCCAAATCTAGAGTCAAAACACGAGTTTGGTTAATTCAGTGGTAATTCAGTGTCACAATACAGAACAACTGTAAAAGCGATCCACACACCTGAGATTTGACTCTTTTTGTCAAGTTCTCAAAACAAAGCCGAATGCTAAAACGTTGGCACATGTTTGATTGTTTAGCATATGGCATTTGCTTGCAAAAACACCCCTGGGTTAATAATCTGTTAATTCACGTAAACACGACAAGAACAAACACTTTGTCTGTTATTAACATGTTGCGTGTTATCTTTCCGCGTCTGTTTGCCATGCGGGTCGAGCCTGATCCCTAGGCCGAATAATATTAGGGTTCAACGCCCTAATTATCGAGCACAGGGTTCAACACCCTAATCAACACTCACAGGGTCCAACGCCCTATTCAGTGAGGGCGTCCATTGAATTTCAGTTCTTCGGTCTTTTCCCTAAACTCACGGTGAGTTAGAGTGGAATAATAACCGAACGCGAAACGACTGGAATTCGACCCTTTTGTAATTTGTATTTATTGTTTTCGAGAGCATTGTAAGGATTTTATTTTGTACATTCATTCTGTAAGAATTCCAGTCGGTGAGCGAACGGTCCGAGAGTCGAATTAATCGAATCGGTCTAATGCTTGCCCAGATACAAGTAAATCCAAGGACTCGCGGTTTTGGTTCATGCAGGGATTCAACCTCCATGGTTCGATGAACTGTAACACAAGATTGTGAACCAACTCCCCGACATACGGGTTTACTTCTCTCTCGGCTTCTCAACCGACATCGTTTGGTTCATCGAATCTCCGGTGTCAAAACGTGCGAGCCGAGTGCAGCTTAATTAACGCGGTAAATCATAAAATATGCAAGCCTAGCAAACCAGAGTACCGAAAGGGCGTGCGGGATATAGGCCCGCAAGTAACATGAACCCCGAACACGGATTTTCCGGTTCTGCACAGATCAATGCCTTAACGACAAACTAGGTGTTCCATACCCCTAGACCCCGGGTAACTTATCCACCCTCGACCTTCGGGTCGTAAAATGATAAGTGGCGACTCCTTCTCTCACGCGTGTCTGTCACGCGTCCCCACGGGAAGGTGGACACTCCCAAGCCGCGCGATCCAAAAGCGCGCAATGCGGGCCCCGACGAGAGTCCACATTCGGGTCCGTACAGCTGTCTTGAACTGTTTGGAATGCGTGCTTGGTCGCCCACTGTGCTTGAAGAAGAATCCGCCTTGGATGGTTGAGTTCGGTAGGAGAGCCGATCGGGGATCGTGTCGGAGTAGATAACCTAGCCATTTCCCTTGGGGATCCCTGGACCGCGCAGTGTGCGAGAGCCTAGGGTGACTGCTTTGTTTATCTCTCATTTTACTCTTCTTTTGCTACGGTCACCCGCCTCGGGGCCGTACCTCTAAACCTAAAGGGGACAAACTCTCCTTTTGCCACGACCGCCCGCCTTGGGATTTTCAGTCGTGCCTCTCTTTTGCCCTAACTTTTGCCTAGGCCGCCCCGAGGGGTTTTCGACCTAGCAGGCTTGATTCTTTTGCCTCTCGAGTTTGCAAGGGCGAAGAGTTCGAATAATTCGACCTTCGAGTGCGTTACGTTCTGTCTCCGTCGAGGAGTTGCGTCTGCTGCTCCCCCTTTTTGTCGGGGTTTGTTGATTTCTTCTTTGAATTGGCGGTGCCAGAGTTTTATATCTTGGCGGTGCCTTGTTTTGTTCATTGGCGGGTTTTTCCCGCATCTTTTCTCTCTCTCTTCATTGGCGGGTTTTTCCCGCTTCTTTTCGCTCTGTTTTTTCTTGCAGCTGGGGTTTGTATTGTCCCCCTTGTATTTGTTTGAAACTCCTCGACTTTGCATCATCGAGGCTGCTTTTGTTTGCTTCGCCCCATGGAGACTTGATGTACTTTGTTGTCTTAGCCCAATTTTGTGAGGGCTGGTTTTCCCAGAAGTCTGATGCTTGTGCACTCAAAAGCCGAACTTCGCGTCTTTTGTCCTTGCAAACTTTACAAGTCCTTTCCCCTATTGTCTAAAAAGAAAACAAAATTGCCCCAGGAGTGTGTGACCGAGGTTGTCATGACGCTTGCTATGGAAGATGCCCATTCTTGATGCGAATGACTAGGAGCGTTCCCGTGTTGTTTGTTGGAGTGACCCACCATGGCGACCTCAGGGCGAACTTTAACCAGGGGTGCCCCGGTGTACGTCGCTTGCCGAAGTCGTGTTGTCGCGAGTTTCAACCGGGGATGCCCCAGTGTACGTCGTTTGCCGAGGTCGTGTTGTCGTGAGCTTCAACCGGGGATGACCCAGTGTACGTCGTTTGGAAATGCTCATCATGGGCGGATGATGTTCGAGGTGGTCTCGGTGTGAATGATGAATGTGAATGCCCCAATCTTCATTGTTAATGTGACCTGTGGTGGGTGCCTTGTACAACAATCGTCCCCGATCATGTTTGTGGCTCCTACATCAGTTGTACGTTGGAGAGGCGTGCGGCTAGTTCGAACGCTTCCGTCGTCGGCTTCATAGGGGGTACATATTCGTCGGAAACCTCCCTCGTCGAAGTATGAGGAAAGGGTTCGAGAGGAATTCTCAAGGAGATGTGAACCCGTGTATCGTTCTTTGCCTGTGACCGGCGTGTCCCTGTGAGAGATGACAAAGAAGATGATGCATTAGGTGATTGTTCGGTGGAATGTATGGTAAGAAATGTAAAGCGATCCCATGGGAAGTCCCATCGTCCAGCGTGCGACCCATGGGGTGCTGCGCGTGAGGGACACTCAGTTCCGAGAGTTTAGTCATCGCCACCCTGGAGTGGGCAGACCGTGGCTAGGGGCCACATAGGTGTACTTTCCCCGATTGCGGGTTGGCATGCGCAGCCGTCCTAGGGAAGGCTCGAGGAACTGGATCCCATGAGTACAGACGAATCGAACAATTCCGACAGAACCAACAGGGCGTCTTCGGGGTTGTCCTAGTGCGCCCGTGAAGGGTTTGTTCATGCCGGGAGCTCGTTTTGGAATGCATATAAATAAATGTAAAAGAGAGTTTAGGGAAGAGTGCATGTTGCCCCAGTGGCTGGTTGATGGCCATAGCGGAGGGTGGGCAGGGATCATTCTCCGGTCGGAGATGTGATCGTGCTAGTGACTTTCGCGGCGGGTGGGCAGGGCCATGCTTTGTTCATCGGAGCTGTTGCTTGTGATCTTTTGCAGTTGAAGGATTAGACTTGCTCCTCGGAGTATCGCTTGGATGAATTTGAATCCAAGTCAATTTTGGATTTCAGATGAGCCTGAAAGCAGTAAATGCGAGGTGTCAAAACCTGAAAGCAGTAAATGTGGGACCGAAACCCAAAAGCAGTAAATGTAGGACCGAGGCCCGATATAGGGCCGAAGCCCAAACGTAGGACCGGAGCCCGATGCAGGGCCGGATCCTGATGCGGGGCCGAAGCCCAATGTAGTAAGTGCAGGGCCGGAGCTCGATGTGAGGTCGAAGCTCGATGCGGTAAATGCGGGGCCGGAGCCCAATGCGATAGATGCGGGGCCGGAGCCCGATGCAGGGTCGGAGCCCGATGCGAGGCCGAAGCCCGATGCAGTAATGCGGGGCCGGAGCCCGATGCGGGGCCGAGGCCCGATGCAGTAAATGCGGGGCCGAGGCCCGATGCAGTAAATGCGGGGCCGAGGCCCGATGCAGTAAATGCAGGGCCGGAGCCCGATGCAGGGCTGGAGCCCGATGCGGGGCCGGAGCCGGATGCAGGGCCGGAGCCCGATGCGGGGCCGGAGCCCGATGCGGGACCGAGGCCCGATGCGGTAAATGCGGGGCCGGAGCCCGATGCGGTAAATGCGGTAAATGCGGGGCCGAAGCCCGATGCAGGGCCGGAGCCCGATGCGGGGCCGAAGCCCGATGCAATAAATGCGGGGTTGATAGGAAAGTGCAAGAAATGCGAAAGCAAAGGTCAATGCTGAGGAATAGCGCAAGGCGCTGCAATGCGGTGACGCTGATTTGCTTGCGGTCTTGCTTTGTAGGGCAGGGATAGGGACTTGGTGTTGAAATCCCGAGGAGCTGAATGGATGGGGGACGTTTATTGTCTCAATTGTGATCGATCAGTATTCAGGCTGTCTTCTTGTGTAGAATTTCCTACAATGGGAAAAGAAAACAATGAAGGAGCAAACTATATTCGCGATTTCAGCGTAAGGGCACAGGGGATTGAACTAGCCTGGTAGGTGTCATGCAAGCACACTGAGAGACATGCACAAGGTGTGTCGAGGATGCATGCATGGGCAAGGTAGGGGTGTACTCGCACGACGCGAAAGGGCACGCTCAGTTGTGCTGATGGAGGCACTTGTAGCACAGAGGGACGTGTGCTCAACCATGCAATGACATAATCGATTGCGTGGGATCAATGGGGAGTTAGTATCGCTTGGATGGTTGGCCCTTGAGCTATTGATCGTCTCGCCGTGGAGGAAGGGTGAGGATCACGAGAGGTCCACCTGCAAAGGCGGTTACAACTTTGTCTACCGTATGGTAGTGTTAATTGTCGTGTAAAACAGTAAACGGATAGGATGCATGCAATGCATGAGTTTTCAAGAGCTAATGTTGTCGTTCACATTGACTCCAAAGGTTCAAAGTACAATGCAAATTTTGTAAAATAGAGCCTTAAGCTGATTTGCCACCACACTCGGGGTTTGAGCGAGCGCCGCCTCGGAAAGCACCGGGTCTAGGCGAGGGCCATGTGGAGACATCTATCCTAGAGTGCATGTGTGGGTCTTCATGAGGCCCTTTCCTAGACCTCTCCGGGGCGGCGTTCGCTCAAGCGAGCTCCTGACCGCATCTCTGCACCTTGGCACGAGTTTGGGAGAGGTCCCTCTGAGGTGGTTGGCCGGCGAGTTCTTCGTCTCTCAGCGACCTCTCGGTGATCGAACCTAGTGTTGATGAGGTCGATCATGTTGTCCCGGAATATACACCATTCGCGTTCTGTGGCGGGCGGTGAGGTCCTTGTGCGTTGGTGGGCTCTATCAAGGCGTGGGCAGGAGGCCGAGCAAGGCGTCCCTTACCAAGACGATAAGAAAATCTGCTTAGGACTTGTCAATGTGAACGACATCCTATTTTTTTTTTTGAAAATCGCATGATGCATGTGTGCAAAGAGAGTAAATGCCCACGGCTTAATAGAAATTACATGTACATCGCCCTTGAAATGGAAAAGACTCAAATGGCTCGCAGGCCGACTCGATGGACTGTTGTCGGAGTTGGGTTGAAGGCTTGCATGGAGGCATAGCATGATGCATGGCTTGGTACTACAAGGACCGTGCTATCTATGGATGGGGGCTCCCGACTCAAGGGTGTGAATTCCTTGAAATCGAGCGAGGATCTTTGGGGGCCGGTTCGGTGGCATAGCCGACTCGATTCGTTCCCTTACTCGGAACCTCTGACTAACCTAGCTTCCTATATTGGTGCCCGTGGGATGTCGGACAAGGTACCTAAAAAGCTAGTATGATGCGCGATGCATGTGCAGAAAATAAAAGTGCGTAAAATAGATAAGCGGGAAATGCGGAAAGCGGTAAATAGACAAGCAAACAAAACAAGCGGGAACGAGCCCGAACCCTCTAAGTATCCCCAGTGGAGTCGCCAAGCTGTGCGCACCCGAATTTAATCTCGTCGGGGCACGCATGCGCGCGCCTAAGCAAACGCGGCTTGGGAGTATCCACCTTCCCGGGGACGCGCGACGGACGCACGTGAGAAAGAGTCGCCACTTGCCATTTTACGACACGAAGGTAGAGGGCCGGCAAGTTACCCGGGTCTAGGGGTACGGGGTACACCTAAATGCTAAGGCAATGGTCGTACGGAACCGAAAATTCCGAATTCGGGGGTTCTATTACGTGCGGGCCTATATCCCGCACGCCCTCTCGGTACTCTAGCTTACTAGGCTTGCCATTTTGTTTATTTACCGCGTGATTTAGAGTTGCGCTCAACTCGCCCGTTTTGACACCGTAAATTCGATGAATTGATCAAGTTGGACCAAAAGTCTGAAAGATGAGTAGGCTTGTGCATCGAGGAGTCGGTTCACTATCTTAGCGTTACAGTTCATCGAACCGTGATGGTTGATTCCCTGCGTGAACCGAAACCACGAGTATCCAAGCTTACTCACCCTTTGGTGGCGATAGACCAACTTAACCGATCCAGCACTCGGACCTCTCGCTCACCGATCGGGGATCCTTACAAGGAGATGAATGAACATACAAATAGAATCCTCACAATGTTCTCTCGAACAATTACAAAATATAACCGAATAAGTAAATGGATCCCGATCGGTTTGCATTGGGCCACTATTCCGCTCCTGCTCACCGTGTATTTTGAATAACAGATAAATAAATTAAGGCAACGCGGGCTCAAAGAGCCGGGGTTCGGGTCCGATCGAACCGTCGGTTTGCAGAAAAACGACTTGTTTCCACTGTAACCGTTGGATCGATCAAGCTCCCGGGTGATATCTAAACACGTTTCACGCGCTCAATCCAAATCCGCCTTCCGCATAGGCCGTATTCGGAGTGTGACGGTGAATCGAGGCTAGATCCCATTCCGCACTCGGGTTGCACGCGCTCGGTGAGTTAGGAGGCGTTGGACCTCGTGTTCGGTGATTTGGGGCGTTGGACCCCGTGCAATACGTGACCTATGGGCTCTGGCCCGAACCGCAATAAATCATCATATGCAAAGACGAAACAGAAGAAAACTGATAAAACTGACACAATACAGAAAGCAACTGACAATTGTGAGTGGATACAGACAAGTGGTGTGTTAAGTCGAATATACGTGATTTAATCAGTTATTAACCAGGGTTGGTTAGCAAACAATGTATCTAACCTAGGCAAACATAAATAGTGGATTAGAATAGGGTTCTAAGCCAATTACATGTGTATGTTTGTTTTAAGACTCTTATTCTGTGGGGTGACACTGCGGTTTCACCGAATTAGCCAAACTCGTGTTTTGACTTTAGATTGGAATCTATCATTCCGCTTATCCATTATCTAATGTTTGATTAAGCCAAATGCATGATTAATCCGGTTTTCCTGTTTTGTAACTGAAATAAAATGTCCACCACCGAATCTACGATAGGAAGATAGAAACACCGAAAGTGAACGGAATGGGCCATGCGAATGAAACTCGCACCCGAACGGGTTGCCCTTTTCGTTCATAGATCGAAGTGTTTCCAACTCCCTAACACCTAGGGTATCGGTGAATCACGGAATGACGATTATGCCCTTGGATGATAAAATTGCGATGTTCGTGTATAAATTGGAGATCGCGTCACACGAAGAAGTCTAAGAAGGACTCGCGCGTCTTGACTCGAGCCGCCTCAAATCGGGCCCGGACTCGAGTCATAGCACGCGAGTACTCGTTAGACGTCTATTCTATTCGTGTTACACGTCTCGGTGTTTTGAAATTGTGATCTTTTAAGGAAAAGAGCATTCCCGCCGTTCCGTGAACCATCGATGCGTTTACGAATTAGTGATCGATTCGTCCAATTATTTAGTCCAAGTGATTTAATTAACCGAATGATACGCCCCGTTTCTCCCATTCGTGAAATTATTCGGTGACGATGACCTTGTGTTATGGGTATTATGGATTTAACGAACAATGGTCCGAAGTCTACACGTCTATCATGTGATTATCACATAGCCAATGATAAAACACGAACATCAATACACATAATTCCAAGGGATGATTCTGATCGTATCTTACATGCATAATACGTCAAACACGATAATAACACACGTTTTAATCACATCGATGCCGCCATGGTCATAATCACGCAAAAGAGCATACGAACACGCACGAACAAAATATTTAAGCGGAATCAATAAAACGGCATCGACTCAAGTGATAACGAAACGGATAAAACACGGGAATCGGCCCATCTCGAGGCGAAAGAGGGCCTCCCGGACTTGTGTGGTCCAAGGAATCTCTCGGCCGTATTCCATCAAGAATGACCGAGAGCTTCCGTGGCTCACACGGGTCGGGATGATCTCTTCGGCCCCGATTTGGATCTTTTCCTATCATGGCACATGAGCTTATGCATCATACGGGTATGATATGAGCACATAAATGGAATATGATGGACGTACGCGCATGGAAATGCATGAGGAAGTCCGGATCTAGAAGAAAAATAGCAACTTTCATGCTTTCCGGTTTATAAATCACATTAACACTTCATAACAAGCAAACATCGAGGATCCTAGCTTCTCTAAGTCGTAGAGGAATGTTACCTAGCCTCGGAACACGAGGAAAGAGTCGGAGAAGTGGCAAAGGGAGTCGGGAGACTCGGTTGGAACGAACAGACCCGAACCGGGCAGTCGGGTCGACTGGCAGACCCGACTGGCAGTCTGGCTTGTCGGGGCTGTACCGGTTGATCGGGATGGAATTTTCGCACGGGGCCAGTTGCGTTGGATTCCCAAGAGACTAAGGATCGCTGCTGTGGTGGTTTCGGGAGGAGAGCATGCGTAGATTTTCCGGAAATCAAAAACAAAGACGGGTCAGCAAAAAAAGGACAGACCCAGTCGGGTCAAAACAGACCCGACTGGCACCCGATGAAGAAACGGCTCCACAGGAGGTTCCCGGTGGTCTTTTGATGCAAGGTCGGTGGCATTGGACTCCTAACTGAGTGAGGCGCACGGTGATGGGTGGCTCGTAGCGAGATTCAACCCGAGCTGACCTGTGCGTCCCTGCAAAGTTCGGGTTAGAAAAGACGACCAGAGGAAAAAACCTGACCGGCACCCGATGAAGAAACGACTCTACGGGAGGCTCCCGGTGGTCTTTTGGTGCAAGATCGGTGGAATTGGACTCCTAACTGACTGAGGATCATGCCTGAAGTGGTTTCATGAGGATTGGACATATCGATTTTCCTGAAAGATGCAAAGAAAACCGGGAAAAAACTGGAAAAATCTGTGAAGGGAGGAAAGAGAGAAAAGGCGGTGGTGCACGGTTGAACGGCTCTCGGCACGCGACCACCTTGTCACGAGGAAGAGTGAGGGTCGTGAGGAACCCCTAGGAAGTGATGGCACGACTCGCCATGGTCGTGGGAAGAAATGGCGTGCCGAGGATCCCGGGGTGGCTATGGAAGCCCGTCTCTGTACTGTTTCTGTTACCTGCTGAAACGGTGTGTTGGAGGCTTCGAATGCTAAAACTAAGTTCGGAAATGGATTTAGAAGGTCGAAAACATGTGGGGTAAGAAGTTTGGTCAAGGCTCGGGCAAAGTCAGGGGGCGGGACTCGCCTTGGAACCAGGAAAGTTCCTAGAGACCCGATTCTGAAATGTTCTAGATCTGCATGCTGGGAGCTTCAAATGCCGAAACTAACACCGGAAATAGACTCGGGAGGTCAAGTACATGTGGGATATGAAGTTTGGTCAAGTTTGGTTTGGGTTGAGTGGCGGTCGCCGGAAAACGGTTGAGTTTTCCGGTAATTTTGGCCTTGAACCGGGCTGTTCTTGGGTTGTGCGATTTCTGGAAAATGCTGAAGTTGAGAGGGCTTAGAGAGGGTTTCCTAGAGTGAGAAAGCTAGAGAGATGATGGAAGTTGAGTTGTGATTAAGTTAATGATGCAATGGGCTTATAAAGGAAGACTAAATGACAAGATTAAGTGGAGTTAAGTGCAATTAAGTGGTGCTTAGGGGATCCGAATTTTTGGAGGGAAGATTAGGGTGGGGAAGTTGTCATGTTGAGTGTAGGGAAGTTAGGGGAAAGTGGATGGGAGGTGATGGATGGGAGAAGGGAAGTGATGGGTGTAAGAAGATATTTTGAAAATGTGTGGTGGAGGCTCATTTGGCTTGTCTTTAGAGGAGAGCCATGGCTCGTGGCTCGTGGCTCGGCTCGGCTTCGCTTGGCTAGCTCAAGGGTCCCACTTGATTAGGAAGAAAGCCGGAAGAAGCTCGGGGCTTGATTGATCACGCATTCGATTTCCGTGATTCGCTTGAACGACGAATTATCGATGTATGCGCGAATACGGTTTTAATGAGCCTAATATTGACATTCTTCGTATGGATGAATGCTCGGGCGTCCCGGGGACTCGAAAGCCGGATTTGCTCCGTTTGGATGATCGGGGTGAAGTTGTCCGTTTCTATCGCTTGTCCGCGCCTCTGCGTGATGTACCACTCGTGTCGGCATGCTTTGTGCTTTGGGCAGAACGGTTTACTTGCCGGCCCCGGCTGGAGATCGATATCCGGAGGAGGCGTCCTAAGAATCCGCGAACGGGGCTTTCTCGGTGTTTCTCGAGTGTTCTGATGTGTTCGGAGACCACTGCGATCTCCGTTTGTCAAAAATGAGTCCCGAAGGCTTGTCGGGAGGCGTTTATGACCATTAAAAACGTCACTCGGGAGCTCGGTATGATTTGCTTGGTCCGAGCCAAAATGATTTCCTAGCCCCTAGGGGTTGTTGGGAGTGGGTGGTGCAAAGCTCGGACGTCAACATTTCCTCGAATGAGCTCTAAGTGCAAGATTCCGCTTGAAAGGGGCCCTTTTTCCGGGTCGGGATCCGCTCGGGAGACCAAGACTAACTCTGAAAGGCAGTCTGAAACTTATCCTTGGTCCTGGTGGTCCTTGGGTGTGTGCGGGCCTGTTTTCGGGTGTCGTTTACTTGTCCGTGGATCGGGCGTCCCGGGAGCACCGTTAGGAAGGCGTCTGCAAATGTTCGGGAGTGCCCCGGCTTAAGCAGGAGGCTTCTGAAATGCGCTCGGAGGTGTCATTGGTCATTTTGGTACCAAGAGGGATTTTTAAAGTCCCATATTGGATATCTTCTAACGCTCCGGTGATCGACGATGAATAGTGCCACAGTGCCGGCTCCGCTGTTTTTGGGATTCCTCGTTCGTCTGTTCTTCTGACTGCTTTCTTCCGCCTTTCTCAGTGGACCGTGTTTTTTTTATTGTTCATGACCCCGTGCCCCGCCTATTTGCCTCCGATTGCCGGGCATGAATGAATAGTGTCCCGAGCTTCAGTCGGGAATCCTGTTGCGGGAGCCGGTGGGCCCAAAATGGGGTGCTGACACCGTGTTCGGGGGTTCATGTTATGTGCGGGCCTATATCCCGCACACCCTTCCGGTACTCTGGTTTGCTAGGCTTGCATGTTTTATGATTTACCGCCATGAATTAAGTTGTGCACTCGGCTCGCACGTCTTGACACCGGAGATTCGTGTGAACCAAACGATGTCGGTTGAGAAGCCGAGAGAGAAGTAAACCCGTATATCGGGGAGTTGGTTCACAATCTTGTGTTATAGTTCATCGAACTATGGAGGTTGAATCCCTGCGTGAACCAGAACCACGAGTTCTTGG